>NC_061513.1:357101953-357149406 GCF_022539505.1 Lolium rigidum | reverse complement strand
TCCGTCTAAGTCGGGCGGTGCTGCCTACCGTCATCTTCAACGCCGTCTACTTCGACCCGTCGTCCCTGTCGAGTTTCACATGTTAGTAGCTGCTGTCGTTATGTTTTATATTCTGGAATTAATCATGGAAATTGTGCCTAATTATCCAACAATCCAAAAACCTAATTGTAGGCAATTTCCTGAGTTAACAATGGCTGGTTTTGCTGATGCACTGAGGCCGGATAAGTTTACCGGTGTGCACTTTAAGAGGTGGCAGGTTAAGGCCACGCTCCGGCTTACTCATTCGAAAGTGTTCGAAGTTAGTGATGGTTTACCTGAAGGAACTATATCTGACCAAGATCAGAACAAGTTCAAGGAAAACAATACTCTCTTCGTCGGATGCGTTCTAAGTATTCTTGTTGATCGTCTGTGTGATGTGTACATGCACATAACAGACGGTAAAGAGCTCTGGGATGCACTGAATGCTAAATTCGGTGCAACCGATGCAGGCAGTGAATTGTACATCATGGAGAGCTTCCATGACATCAGGATGGTAAACAACCGTTACGTAGTCGAACAAGCTCATGAGATACGGTGCATTGCGAAAGAGCTTGAACTCCTTAAGTGTGCCTTACCCGACAAGTTTGTGGCTGGATGCATCATCGCTAAGTTGCCCCCTTCATGGAGGAACTTTGCCACAACTCTCAAACACAAGAGACAGGAGATATCGGTTGAAAATCTGATAGCGTCTCTTGATGTTGAGGAGAAAGCTCGGGCTAAGGATAATACCGAGAAAGGAGAGGGTCGATCTAGCGCCAACATGGTGCAGAAGAAACCCTACAACAAGAACAAAGGGAATAACAAACCCTCCTTCAATAAGCCTATGAAGACTACAACCTTCAAGAAGAAGAAGATGATAAACAAAGCAGATCTGAGTTGCTTTACGTGTGGAGAGACTGGCCACTTTTCTAAGGACTGTCCAGAGAGGGCAGACCGCAAGAAAAAGGCGAGGCAAGTCAACACGGTGACCGCTAGCAATGCTGATGGGTACGGTAATCTCTTTACTGTTCTTTCGGTATTTCAATCTCAATGTTGGTGGATTGATACATGTGCTAATGTTCATGTGTGTGCTCGACATATCCATGTTCACTTCTTACCAGGTCGCCCGGGATTCTTCCGTCTTGATGGGGAATGGGTCACATGCTTCGTTCGTGGTGTTGGCACGGTAGATCCGAAGTTCACTTTGGGGAAGATCGTGCGGTCGAGGAACGTGCAGCATGTCCCTACTATGAACAAGAATCTCGTTAGCGGCTCCCTTCTATGCAGAGATGGGTTTAAGGTTGTTTTAGAGTCGAATAAAGTAGTTGTTTCCAAGTTCGGACAATTTATTGGTAAAGGCTATGAGTGCGGAGGCTTGTTCCGCTTTTTCACTTTCTGATTTCAGTAATAAGTCTGTGAACCATATTTGTGGCAATGTTAGTGATGATACCAGTGTTTGGCATTCTCGTTTATGTCACATTAATTTTGGTTTAATGTCTCGGCTATCCAGTTTAAATTTAATTCTGAATTTCACCATTGCCAAAGGTTCTAAGTGCCATAGTTGTGTGCAATCAAAGCAACCTCGGAAGCCTCACAAGGCGGCCGAGGAGAGAAATTTGGCACCTCTAGAACTCATACATTCTAATCTATGCGAGATGAATGGTGTGTTGACAAAAGGTGGAAAGAGATATTTCATGACATTGATTGATGATGCGACTAGATTTTGCTATGTTTATTTGTTGCGAATTAAAGATGAAGCTTTAGACTACTTTAAAATTTATAAGGCCGAAGTTGAAAATCAACTAGAGAGAAAGATCAAGCGTCTTAGGTCGGATCGTGGTGGTGAATATTTTCCTAAAATCTTTGATGAATTCTGTGAGGAACATGGCATTATTCATGAGAGGACGCCTCCCTATTCGCCCCAATCAAATGGGGTTGCCGAGAGGAAAAACCGCACGCTGACTGACTTGGTGAATTCCATGTTAGCCACTGCTGGTTTATCAAAGGCATGGTGGGGGGGGGGGGCTTTATTGACTTCATGTCATGTCCTGAATAGAGTTCCTAACAAGAATAAAGATAAAACCCCTTACGAGGAGTGGGCTGGAAGAAAACCATCACTTTCGTATTTGCGCACATGGGGATGTTTGGCGAAAGTCAATATTCCAATCACTAAGAAGCGCAAACTCGGACCAAAGACAGTGGATTGTATCTTTCTAGGTTATGCTCCGCGGAGTGTAGGCTATAGATTTTTAATAGTTCAATCCGAGGTACCTGATATGCATGTTGATACTATTATGGAATCTCGTGATGCAACATTTTTTGAGAATATGTTTCCTATAAAAGATATGCATAGCATTGCTAGAATTTCTACTGAGATAATTCCTGAGTCTAGTACATCTAATGAGTATTTTGAACAATCACATGAGAATGTTACTGAGAAGGATGACAATGAAGCTCCTAAACGGAGCAAGAGACGAAGGATTGAAAAATCCTTTGGTGATGATTTCATTGTGTACCTTGTGGATGATACTCTCACGTCCATTGCAGAGGCATATGCATTTCCAGATGCAGATGACTGGAAAGAAGTTGTCCATAACGAGATGGACTCGATTCTTTCTAATGGAACTTGGGAGCTATCAGAACGACCCCATGGATGCAAGCCTGTGGGCTGCAAATGGGTGTTCAAGAAGAAGCTAAGACCTGATGGTACTATTGAGAAGTACAAGGCACGGCTTGTAGCTAAAGGCTACACACAGAGAGAAGGCGAAGATTACTTCGACACCTATTCACCTGTCGCTAGACTTACCACCATTCAAGTACTACTGTCCATGGCTGCCTCCTATGGTCTTATCGTTCATCAAATGGACGTAAAGACAGCTTTTCTTAATGGAGAGTTGGAAGAGGAAATCTATATGGATCAGCCTGATGGGTTCGTAGTAAAAGGTGAAGAAAGAAAGGTGTGCAAGTTGCTGAAATCTTTATATGGCCTGAAACAAGCACCTAAGCAATGGCATGAGAAGTTTGACAGAACTTTGACTTCGTAGGCTTTGTTGTCAATGAGGCTGACAAGTGTGTTTACTATCGCCATGGTGGGGGCGAAGGTGTTATACTGTGTTTGTATGTGGATGATATTCTGATATTTGGTACAAACATGAAAGTAATACACGAGGTCAAGTCTTTCTTGTCAAAGTGCTTTGATATGAAAGATCTGGGAGAAGCTGATGTGATTCTGAACATCAAGCTTATTAAGAATGAGAGTGGGATTACTCTAACACAATCCCATTATGTTGAGAAGATCTTGAGCCGGTTCGGCTATATTGATAGCAAGTCTTCTCCAACACCTTATGATCCCAGTGTGACATTGCGCAAGAACCGGAGGATTGCCATAGATCAATTGAGATATTCTCAGATCGTTGGCTCACTCATGTACTTAGCGAGCGCGACTAGACCTGACATCTCTTTTGCTGTTGGCAAGTTGAGTAGGTTCATGTCAAACCCGGGTACTGATCATTGGTATGCACTTGATAGGGTCATGCGCTACCTATGTGGTACAATGAGTTATGGGATTCACTATTCAGGGCATCCAGCTGTGCTTGAAGGATATAGTGATTCGAATTGGATCTCTGATGTACCTGATCTCTACGCAACTAGCGGGTATGTATTTACCTTTGGAGGTGGCGCAGTGTCATGGAGATCTTGCAAGCAAACCATATTGACGAGGTCAACTATGGAAGCAGAACTTACTGCTTTGGATACAACCACTGTTGAATCGGAATGGTTGCGTGAGCTCTTGATGGACTTGCCCGTGGTTGAAAAACTCGTACCGGCAATCCTTTTGAATTGTGACAATCAAACTGTAATTGTCAAAGTGAACAATTCTAAGGATAACGCGAAGTCATCAAGACACGTCAACGGACGTTTGAAGTCCGTCGAGAAATTGCGAAACTCCGGAGTAATAACTGTTACATATATTCAAACAGACAAAAACCTGGCAGATCCCTTTACAAAGGGACTATCACGCAATGTGATAGAAAGTGTATCGAGGGAGATGGGTTTGAGACCCGTTGATGTTACACCATAGTGGTAACCCAACCTTTGTGATCGGAGATCCCGTGAATTGGGACCTGGGAAGAACAAACTAGTGGTTTAATTGAGGAGAGTATTACGTAACCCTCTCTATGTGAAGATGCACAACTCTCAATTGCTGTAAGGCAGGTTGGCAAAAGCCTTAATGTGTTTATGTTGGCTATTTTAGCAAAGATGCTGTCCTACAGAGCATTCTTGAAATAACACACCTATATGAGTCCGATTGTTAAACGTCGCAATCTATGAGATTTGGATAATCTCTAGTAAACTCATGAAGAGACCACGAAGTATGACGCATATGCTTCACCCGCGGGGTAGGCTACTGGCAGCCATGTACTGGTTATGACTTTGAGTGAAACCCTATTCACGCAAAACTTGCAATTCAAGGCTTAGTCCATTGTTCAAGTGTGAATGGATGTAGCTTAAGGTTGTAGGCGGAAGTTCAACTTAACAGTCTCCGCTGAAACACTGGTATATAAAACAAGCAGCAAGTATTGGTAAATCTCTAAATGAGTATTTGAGATCTGGTGGGGGATTGTTGAAATATTGGGCCCACATTTGGTGGCCCATACTAGATTTCAGATTTTCCCTATAAATCTCAAAGCCCACTTAGTGGCAGCCTTGTGAGTTTGAGCCCAAGTTGGTGGCAGCTCACTAGAGAGTGGCAAGAGGTGGCAAGTTTAGTCCCACATGGAAAGTTGGGAGGAAGTTAGACCACCTTATAAGATTGGTTGTTCCACCACTAGTAAGTGAGTGAGAATAGGAGTGCTACACGCTGATGTCTACGGGAGCTTCTATTCTTGTAGACAGTGTTGGGCCTCCAAGAGCAGAGGTTTGTAGAACCGCAGCAAGTTTCCCTTAAGTGGATCACCCGAGGTTTATCGATCTCAGGGAGGAAGAGGTCAAAGATATCCCTCTCATGCAACCCTGCAACCACAAAGCAAGAAGTCTCTTGTGTCCCCAACACACCTAATAGGTGCACTAGTTCGGCGAAGAGATAGTGAAATACGGGTGGTATAAATAAGCAGTAGCAACGGCACCGGAAAAGTGCTTTGCCCGGGACGAGTAAACAAGCGGTAGTAACGCAGCAGTAGTAACGCCGTAAAACGAGTAAACAAGCAGCGATAGCGATATTTAGGAACAAGGCCTAGGGAATAGACTTTCACTAGTGGACACTCTCAACATTGATCACATAACGAGAATAGATAAATGCATACTCTACACTTTTGTTGGATGATGAACACATTGCGTAGGATTACACGAACCCTCAATGCCGGAGTTAACAAGCTCCACAATAATGCTCATATTTTAGTAACCTTTAGTGTAAGATAGATCAAAAGACTAAACCAAGTACTAACATAGCATGCACACTTGTCACCTTCATGCATATGTAGGAGGAATAGATCACATCAATATTATCATAGCAATAGTTAACTTCGCAATCTACAAGAGATCATGATCATAGCATAAACCAAGTACTAACACGGTGCACACGCTTGTCACCTTTGCACACGTGCGGGAGGAATAGAACTACTTTAATAACTTTGCTAGAGTAGCACATAGATAAATTGTGATACAAACACATTGCAATCATAAAGAGATATAAATAAGCACCTCACTATGCCATTCATCGGTGAATAAGTATTCCGTGAAATATAGCCTAAGAGACCCACACGAGTGCACACACTTGTCACCTTTACACACGTGGGACAAGGAGTCTCCGGAGATCACATAAGTAAAACTCACTTGACTAGCATAATGACATCTAGATTACAAGCATCATCATATGAATCTCAATCATGTAAGGCAGCTCATGAGATTATTGTATTGAAGTACATAGGAGAGAGATGAACCACATAGCTACCGGTACAGCCCCGAGCCTCGATGGAGAACTACTCCCCCTCATGGGAGCAGCAGCGGTGATGAAGATGGCGGTGGAGATGGCAGCGGTGTCGATGGAGAAGCCTTCCGGGGCACTTCCCCGCTCCGGCGAGGTGCCGGAACAGAGACTCCTGTCCCCGGATCTTGGCTTCGCGATGGCGGCGGCTCCGGAAGGTTTTCCGTATCGTGGTTTTTCGCATCGGGGTTTTCGCGACGGAGGCTTTATATAGGCGAAGAGGCGGCGCGGGAGGGACGAAGGGGTGGCCACACCATATGGCGGCGCGGCCGGGGCCCGGGCCGCGCCGGCCTATGGTCCAGGGGCCCGGTGCCCCCCTCCGGTCCTTCCCGGGTGTTCTGGATGCTTCCGGTGAAAATAGGAACCCGGGTCTTCGTTTCGTCCAATTCCGAGAATATTTCGTTACTAGGATTTCGAAACCAAAAACAGCAGAAAACGAGAACCGGCACTTCGGCATCTTGTTAATAGGTTAGTTCCGGAAAATGCACGAATATGACATAAAGTGTGCATAAAACATGTAGGTATCATCAATAATATGGCATAGAACATAAGAAATTATCGATACGTCGGAGACGTATCAAGCATCCCCAAGCTTAGTTCTGCTCGTCCCGAGCAGGTAAAACGATACTCCCTCTGTTCCATTCTATAGCGCCTATTGTTTTTTGGCACGGAAATTAGCGCAAGAGTATTTTTTACACAAGACCCCTAGCTGAACGATTTGAGATCAACGTAACATTTGGGAAATCCATATCTTTCTAACTTACCATAACAATTTTGGGAGCTGAACGATTTGGGAGCTGAACGGGAAGGGAGTAATTGAAAAAACGCTAAGCTAAAACCTTATATTCTGAAACAAATGCCAAAAATCTATAGGCACTATAGAAAGGAACGGAGGGAGTAACAAAGATAATTTCTGAAGTGATATGCCATCATAACCTTGATCATACTATTTGTGAACATATGTAGTGGATGCAGCGATCAAAACAATGGTAATGACATGAGTAAACAAGTGAATCATAAAGCAAAGACTTTTCATGAATAGTACTTCAAGACAAGTATTAATAAGTCTTGCATAAGAGTTAACTCATAAAGCAATAAATCAAAGTAAAGGCATTGAAGCAACACAAAGGAAGATTAAGTTTCAGCGGTTGCTTTCAACTTGTAACATGTATATCTCATGGATAATTGTCAACATAGAGTAATATAACAAGTACAATATGCAAGTATGTAGGAATCAATGCACAGTTCACACAAGTGTTTGCTTCTTGAGGTGGAGAGAGATAGGTGAACTGACTCAACATAAAAAGTAAAAGAAAGGTCCTTCAAAGAGGAAAAGCATCGATTGCTATATTTGTGCTAGAGCTTTGGTTTTTGAAAACATAAAGAGAGCATAAAAGTAAAGTTTTGAGAGGTGTTTGTTGTTGTCAACGAATGGTAGTGGGCACTCTAACTACCTCATCAACCAGACTTTCAAGAGCGGCTCCCATGAAGGACGTTATCTCTACCGAGCAAGGTAGATCATCCCTCTTCTCTTTTGTTTACACATGTACTTTAGTTTAGTTTTTCTTTATTTATGGATGACACTCCTCCCAACCTTTTGCTTACACAAGCCATGGCTAACCGAATCCTCGGGTGCCTTCCAACAATCACATACCATGAAGGAGTGTCTATTTGCAAAATTAAGTTGCTTACTGATGAATCGAGCAAAACATGTGAAGAGAATTATTAATGCAAGTTAATTAATCGGGGCTGGGAACCCCATTGCCGGCTCTTTTTGCAAAATTATTGGATAAGCGGATGTGCCACTAGTCCATTGTGAAAGTCCGTCAGAAGTAAATGACAAGATCGAAAGATAAAACACCACATACTTCCTCATGAGCTATAAAACATTGACACAAATCAGAGGTGATAAATTTTGAATTATTTAAAGGTAGCACTCAAGCAACTTACTTTGGAATGGCGGAGAAATACCATGTAGTAGGTAGGTATGGTGGACACAAATGGCATAATAGTTGGCTCAAGGATTTTGGATGCATGAGAAGTATTCCCTCTCGATACAAGGCTTAGGCTAGCAAGGTTATTTGAAACAAACACAAGGATGAACCGGTGCAGCAAAACTCACATAAAAGACATATTGTAAACATTATAAGACTCTACACCGTCTTCCTTGTTGTTCAAAACTCAATACTAGATATTATCTAGACTCTAGAGAAACCAAATATGCAAACCAAATTAGCAAGCTCTAAGTGTTTCTTCATTAATGGGTGCAAAGTATATGATGCAAGAGCTTAAACATGAGCACAACAATTGCCAAGTATCACATTATCCAAGACATTATAGCAATTTACTACATGTATCATTTTCCAATTCCAACCATATAACAAATTAACGAAGAAGAAACTTCGCCATGAAAATTAAAAGCTAAGAACACATGTGTTCATATGAACCAACGGAGCGTGTCTCTCTCCCACACAAGCATTTATTCAAACAAAAACAAAAACAAAAGCACACGGACGCTCCAAGTAAAGTACATAAGATGTGGCCGAATAAAAATATAGTTTCAAGAGAAGGAACCTGATAATTTGTCGATGAAGAAGGGGATGCCTTGGGCATCCCCAAGCTTAGACGCTTGAGTCTTCTTAGAATATGCAGGGGTGAACCACCGGGGCATCTCCAAGCTTAGATTTTTCACTCTCCTTGATCATAGTATATCATCCTCCTCTCTTGACCCTTGAAAACTTCCTCCACACCAAACTCGAAACAAACTCATTAGAGGGTTAGTGCATAATCAAAAACTCACATGTTCAGAGGTGACACAATCATTCTTAACACTTCTGGACATTGCTCAAAGCTACTGGAAGGTAATGGAACAAAGAAATCCACCCAACACAGCGAAAGAAGCAATGCGAAATAAAAGGCAGAATCTGTCAAAACAGAACAGTCCGTAAAGACGAATTTTATAAGGGCACCAGACTTGCTCAAATGAAAATGCCCAAATTGAATGAAAGTTGCGTACATATCTGAGGATCACTCACGTAAATTGGCATAATTTTCTGAGTTAACTACAGAGAATTAGACCCAGATTCGTGACAGCAAAGAAATCTGGAACTGCGCAGTAATCCAAATCTAGTACTTACTTTACTATCAAAGACTTTACTTGGCACAACAAAACTCAAAACTAAGATAAGGAGAGGTTGCTACAGTAGTAAAAAACTTCCAAGACACAAATATAAAACAAAGTACTGTAGCAAAATAACACATGGGTTATCTCCCAAGAAGTTCTTTCTTTATAGCCGTTAAGATGGGCTCAGCAGTTTTAATGATGCACTCGCAAGAAATAGTATTTGAAACAAAAGAGAGCATCAAGAGGCAAATTCAAAACAAATTTAAGTCTAACATGCTTCCTATGCATAGGAATCTTGCAAATAAACAAGTTCATGAAGAGCAAAGTAACAAGCATAGGAAGATAAAACAAGTGTAGCTTCAAAAATTTCAGCACATAGAGAGGCATTTTAGTAACATGAAAATTTCTACAACCATATTTTCCTCTCTCATAATAACTTTCAGTAGCAACATGAGCAAACTCAACAATATAACTATCACATAAAGCATTCTTATCATGAGTCTCATGCATAAAATTAGTGCTACTCCCAACATAAGCATAGTTATTCTTATTAATTGTAGTAGGAGCAAATTCAACAAAGTAGCTATCATTATTATTCTCATCATCAAATATAGGAGGCATATTGTAATCATCATTAAATTTACTCTCCATAGTAGGTGGTAACAAAAGACCACTATCATTATAATCATCATAAATAGGAGGCAAAGCATCATCAAAGAAAATTTTCTCCTCAATGCTTGGGGGACTAAAAAGATCATGAAAACCAGCTTCCCCAAGCTTAGAACTTTCTACATTATTATCAACAATGGTGTTCAAAGCGTTCATACTAATATTACTACCAGCATGCAAATAAGATTCCATAGGTTTTTTAATTTTCGCATCAAACAATCCATGTTTTAAATCAGGAAATAGAATAAGAAGCTCATTGTTGTCCATTATGCCAAACTAGTGTAAACAAGAAACAAAAAGATGCAATTGCAGGATCTAAAGGAAATAGCTTCGAGCACAAACACAATGGCGCCGGAAAAGTACTGTTACACTGGAACCGGAGTATGAGTGCCTTTTTACCTTTCCTCCCCGGCAACGGCGCCAGAAAAGTACTTGGCGCGTAGTTGACGAGGGAGGAAAAGTGCTTAGTTGCCGGGCTTGCCAATGTGTGAGTGCCGTTTACCTTCCCTCCCCGGCAACGGCGCCAGAAAAGTGCTTGATGTCTACGGGAGCTTCTATTCTTGTAGACGGTGTTGGGCCTCCAAGAGCGAGAGGTTTGTAGAACAGCAGCAAGTTTCCCTTAAGTGGATCACCCAAGGTTTATCGATCTCGGGGAGGAAGAGGTCAAAGATATCCCTCTCATGCAACCCTGCAACCACAAAGCAAGAAGTCTCTTGTGTCCCCAACACACCTAATAGGTGCACTAGTTCGGCGAAGAGATAGTGAAATACGGGTGGTATAAATAAGCAGTAGCAACGGCACCGAGAAAAGTGCTTTGCCCGGGACGATAAACAAGCAGTAGTAACGCAGCAGTAGTAACGCAAGTAAAACAAGTAAACAATCAGCGATAGCGATATTTAGGAACAAGGCCTAGGGAATAGACTTTCACTAGTGGACACTCTCAACATTGATCACATAACAGAATAGATAAATGCATACTCTACACTTTTGTTGGATGATGAACACATTGCGTAGGATTACACGAACCCTCAATGCCGGAGTTAACAAGCTCCACAATAATGCTCATATTTTAGTAACCTTTAGTGTAAGATAGATCAAAAGACTAAACCAAGTACTAACATAGCATGCACACTGTCACCTTCATGCATATGTAGGAGGAATAGATCACATCAATATTATCATAGCAATAGTTAACTTCGCAATCTACAAGAGATCATGATCATAGCATAAACCAAGTACTAACACGGTGCACACGCTGTCACCTTTGCACACGTGCAGGAGGAATAGAACTACTTTAATAACTTTGCTAGAGTAGCACATAGATAAATTGTGATACAAACACATTGCAATCATAAAGAGATATAAATAAGCACCTCACTATGCCATTCATCAGTGAATAAGTATTCTGTGAAATATAGCCTAAGAAACCCACACGGTGCACACACTGTCACCTTTACACACGTGGGACAAGGAGTCTCCGGAGATCACATAAGTAAAACTCACTTGACTAGCATAATGACATCTAGATTACAAGCATCACCATATGAATCTCAATCATGTAAGGCAGCTCATGAGATTATTGTATTGAAGTACATAGGAGAGAGATGAACCACATAGCTACCGGTACAGCCCCGAGCCTCGATGGAGAACTACTCCCCCTCATGGGAGCAGCAGCGGTGATGAAGATGGCGGTGGAGATGGCAGCGGTGTCGATGGAGAAGCCTTCCGGGGCACTTCCCCGCTCCGGCAGGGTGCCGGAACGGAGACTCCTGTCCCCCGGATCTTGGCTTCGCGATGGCGGCGGCTCCGGAAGGTTTTCCGTATCGTGGTTTTTCGCATCGGGGTTTTCGCGACGGAGGCTTTATATAGGCGAAGAGGCGGCGCAGGAGGGTCGAAGGGGTGGCCACACCATATGGCGGCGCGGCCGGGGCCCGGGCCGCGCCGGCCTATGGTCCGGGGGCCCGATGCCCCCCTCCGGTCCTTCCCGGGTGTTCCGGATGCTTCCGGTGAAAATAGGAACCCGGGTCTTCGTTTCGTCCAATTCCGAGAATATTTCGTTACTAGGATTTCTGAAACCAAAAACAGCGAGAAAACGAGAACTGGCACTTCGGCATCTTGTTAATAGGTTAGTTCCAGAAAATGCACGAATATGACATAAAGTGTGCATAAAACATGTAGGTATCATCAATAAAATGGCATAGAACATAAGAAATTATCGATACGTCGGAGACGTATCACACGCGCGCGCTCCTCGTCCTCCTCCTCTCTCGCTCGTCTCGACTCAATACAACACGTCACGTCACGACGCGCGCGCCGCGCTCGTGGTGAATGGATTGAGCCTCGAGCCGAGACTTTCCTTACTTTTTGCAGCTCAGGAAAACGAACAGAGTCCTAGACGGACGCGTCGCAGTTAGTCGGTTCGGGTCGCTCCCGGATCGTGGGCTATCTGTAACCGACTCAAAACGTTCGTGCGACGTGGGCGTGGACCACGTTGCCTAGGGTTTCCCGAGCCTATATAATCTCTTGCCCGGCTACCGCAGAAACATACTGAATATACGAGTTAGGGTTTCCACCTCTCTCTGCTTGCGTCGCCATCGTAGCCTACTCCATCCCGCGCGCCGACGTGCATCGGCGAACGGGAGAGCAGGTCTCCGGAACCGCTCGTCCTTGCGATCCTGTACGGGAGAGGGAGAATTAGGTTTTTGGGAAGCACTCTGCGCGACTGCTCAAGCTCTTCATCACGGGTCGCCTTCCGTCTAAGTCGGGCGGTGCTGCCTACCGTCGTCTTCAACGCCGTCTACTTCGACCCGTCATCCCTGTCGTCAACAACGTTGTCATCAACAACGTTACTGCTGCGACATCATCTGCTACACCTCCACCAGATCGGTACGTGCGATATATCTCGATCTGTTTAGCGATGGATGCTTTACCGTTTGCGCTGCTGCTACTCATGTTCATTAATGCATCTAGTATGTTCGAGTTTCACATGTTAGTAGCTGCTGTCGTTATGTTTTATATTCTGGAATTAATCATGGAAATTGTGCCTAATTATCCAACAACGGCTACATCCTCAAGTCAGAATAAAGTCATCCCCGCCTATTTTCGCTCCGGTGGTGAGTCTAGCACTGACGAAGGACGCGTGGAGTCGTGTGTCCGGCAGATCTTCTACAGGGATGAAGACAGCGGCGCGCCTTCGGTTCGTGCCAGCGTTTTTAGTCGTCGCTAGGTGGTTCAAAGACGTATTTGTAATTTCTTTTACTTTTGGGGTTGGTTGTACGCCAAACTTATTATGCTTATTAATAAATTGGCGATTTTTTCACAAAAAATAGTACGATCAAGAGGATATTGAGATGTCGTCCCCACGAGAGCACCGTGATTCACGTATGTTGGCAGGGTTATTGGTGATACTTACGTGGATTGAAAACAAAGATACACATGAACAACTAAGAGATGATGACCCTGTGGAGCGTTTGTGAGTGCTTCATATAGTTTGTTTCTTTGCATCTTGCGATGGTACTGGATTTGAATATGGTTGAATTCAACGCAATACAAATATATCTGCATGGCATATTATGGTGTTCAACTGTCAATATAAAGTACATGTTGAAAGGGTTGGTAAAAAAATAGAGGTTGCTGCTACAGTTGGAGTGAAAACCGAGGAATTGAGACCACACACCAAAAGCTATTTAGGGAGATGCTCTCCATAACATTTCAACCATGATCTATAGGAACATGGCTTTGCTTGACACCCGAAACTGAAAGGAATAATACTTGCCAGACGGCCAGACATCATCAATATCTCACTAAACGCATCAAATCGTATCTGCCCGGTCCTTGCAGAATCAGCTTGGAAATCATATGTTCCCCTAGCTTATCGATGACTCGCCACATGGATCATATGTTCATGTGATTATTTTCAGAAAGTACGACAAATGATCATGAAGTTTGGATGTGTGGTTATTAACAGAATGATCATAAACTTTTGATATGTGTGCTACTTATAAAACGATCATCCACTTGGAACGACCCTGCATGGTGAAATTGCATTCACCCTTCTCTGCTTGAATTGTGCCAATTACATATAATTTCCAGTGAACGATGCCAGATTTTTTTGTTCAGATACCGTAATCTGCCTATTTCAAGATAACTAATCCAACAAAATCACTATATCCAGCCTAGTACATGTGCTAAAATTGGCACTGATGACATTTAGGGCTTCTATTTGCCTTTTGGAGCTTCAGTGGTGCCGGCTGAGCTTGCTTCAGCCAACGAAAATTTCTTCACTTTCTGCATTTTAACAAAAGGCGGGGTTATTTAAAGAATGTGAACAATAGATATTACAAGAGAGAATACACTTAACAAAACAAAAGGAGGGGGATTTAGAGAATGCAAACAATACATACAAGAGAGAAATACACTTTACAAATAAAAGCATTCGCCCGAAGAAAAACATGAAGCAAGAAGAGCCAAACTCAAGTTGGATCAGGTTGCCGACAGAGGAAATATCAGCAAACAACATTCACACAAGAATCAGTTCCAGGTTTGTGGCTTTATTTCTTTATATGAAACAGATGGACCACGACTAATATGATTATTTGGTTATTCTTATTCCATTTTTTCTAGAGTCCAGCTAAGAGTATGGTAAAGAATTTTCATGATCATAGGGGGAACTAAACTGAAATCGAACATGAAGAGGTTTTCGCAACATTTTACAGGCCAACTAGTACGAATCTAATTGCACATTTCATGCAATCCTGATGGATGAGTTCATTTGGAAGAGGGCTTCAAAACTAGATCTCATGTTGTCATGTTTGGACAAATATTTTTGGTCATGCGAGTTGCCAGATAACGCTAACATAGTTGCTAGATTAGCACCATATAATTGCTCCCAATAATTTTAAATGAATAGAAATTATTGGAGCATCAGGGGTATTAACTCTCAGGATAGATGGGATGACATAGCCAACAAAATTTCAGAGAGCAACTGCAATATTATTTGTATGCAAGAAACCAAACGTGAAACATTTGATAGAAACTATCTGAAAATTTTCTGTCCAAGAAGGCTGAATCAGTATATCTATTCTCATTCTGTTGGTAATTCTGGAGGTCTGATTACTATTTGGAATGGTTCTGCATTTAATGGTTCTGTTGTGAGCCAATCTTACTTCCAATTACTACAAAGCTATCATGTACCTTCAGTGCCAGGACTATTTATGTCACAAATGTCTATGTTTCATGTAAAATATAACAATGAAGGGAGGCAAGAATTTGTTCGGTGGTTAATAATCTTGACACTTCCTCATACGAGTCATGGATAATTATGGGTGACTTATACTATATGATAAGAAGTAATGAAGACAGAAATAGACCTGGTGGTAACTCTTCCAATATGCTTCTATTTAATTCCATGATTCAGTTACATGATTTAGAAGAGATTCCCTTGAAAGGAATAAGAAGCTACACATGGAGTAATCTGCAAGACACTCTGTCGAATGGACTTCCACATTTCCAAATATATTGGCCAGTCCTATGGCTAGACTTGGTTCTGATCATATCCCTATAAGGATTCAAATTGGCAGTGGCATTCCGAAATCAAATATATTCAGATTTGAAGAATATTGGCTTGAGTTTGATGGATTCAAGGAAATTGTTAAGACCCATTTGAATCATACTAGTCATTTCAAGAATATTGCTCAGGACATTGTGGCTAAATTTAAGTCTCTTAGGCATGGCATCAAAAAATGGAGTGAACATTTGACTCAGTTATCATATACTATTAATAACTCAGTTACGTACTTGCACTTCTTGATGGGCTAGAAGAACAAAGAGCTTTATCAAGGGTGGAGAAAATTTTCAGGAAGGCACTGAAGTGACATCTTACAAAGAGCTAATATTAGACAGGCCAAGCTTGGCGATGAAAATACCAAGCTTTGCCATGCAATTGCTACCAGAAATTATAGGCACAACCACATTGTTATGATGAAAACAGAAGCTGATAGAGAAATCGCTAACCTTTTGGATTATTACAAAATTCTTTGGTATATATTAAGCATAGTGCATTTTCTTTTTTCAGGACGACATGCTACAAAGATGATGACGATGTATGCAAAGAGTCCAATGTAGTTGGTAGTGTGTAATACGGAAAATGTTTGTGTGATTACTCATTTTCTTGATCACCCTCTTCATATGCAGTGCATGAGAATGTATTCTTATGAACGTAGGTCATCTGATATATTATTTATTCTTATGAATGTAGGTCATCTCATATATTATTTTTAGTTGTTTTACAATATATTAATGATGATGCCTTAGACTCATCAAAATTGTGTTGTCGAGTACCAGCATTTGTCAAGTATTCAAGTTAATAGATTTTTCATCTTTTGCTTTACCATCATTTGAAAGAATCCCGCTGCGCATGGGGCATCATCTAATTTTGATAAAATTGATAACATTAACCCCCATGTTTCGAGGGTAGACCCACGCGGGTATGGGCTAGGCCCCAACTCGACTTTTTAAACCGCAATAAATATTTTATTTGTTTGTACAAAAGTATAAAAATACTTAAAAGTTTTTGAAGTTATACAAGATTAGCCACGAGTTTACTAATTTGCCCACTCTCAAAAGAAATTCATCTCCAGCCCAAAGGTTCATCTACCATGTGACAATTTAAATTCGGCCAAACATTGAGAATCAGAAAGAGAACAAAATATATTGTGAATAAACCTGGTTCAAATCTTATTGTTTAGCTACTATTCATTGCACAATGGTATTTTGTTTTGCAGTGTGTAGATCAAATTTAGATTTAAAATCCAGTGACATAATAGATGCACCTTGAGTCAATGTTGTCAGTTTAATTCACATGTTCAGATAACCTTTTTTGATATGACATTTGGTCAACCTTTTTTATATGACATTTGATAGGCAAGTTGCTATCTAACATGCAGCAGAACTGGACTAGAGTAAGCGAATATCACGCATCCTTGAAGGAGAAAAACTCTTAGAATACTTTGGTATTTCCTCTTTACTATTCCAAAGGGAAATTACGTCAGGTATAAAAAACTTGGTACTAGACTACTTAACTGAGTACAAACAAGAGGTTTCAGCCTTCTTCGTAACTCTGAGTACAAAGGCGTGACTTAAACATTTATAATTTTTCACCCTTAACCAAGCTTTGATCTAGAGTCACGTAAGTTGATATCTCTACCATCCAACATAAGTATGATAAGGAATTATGCGACCTAGTGCTCACTTTGCTTGATGTTACACGGAAGCATATGATGCAAGATTTCATACAATACCATGTGTAACATGCATACAGAATTACATATGTTCTTAATAACCCTTACTACATCTTTGCTGTTTGGGAACTATGAAGTCCTACAATAGTCCATCGAAAAATGAGCTAGGCACTGACTCAAGATCAAGATAATTCAGTAGCGACTGATTTCTTCCTTGATGATTCAAGATGGAGGTAGATAGAACTCCGTCACAGCATCACAAATCATAGTTGTATCGGTAAGAATTAGCGAATAAATCCACGCGGACGCGAGCATGGTATCTGAGAGGAATTACCTTGTGGGCGATGCACTCCCGGAGCGCGTCGAGGAGGGAGAAGCACTTGTCGCGGTCGTAGGGGTTCTCGGCAGCGCAGTTGAGCAGCGCGAGCGCCTCCGGCGCGCACACCGGCCGCGGCGTCGTCTTCTCCTTCTCCATGCCGATCCAATCCAAGAAATCTACAGGGGACGGGAGAGAGCTGGTTTGGGAGAATCGCTAATAGCTGGTGACCGTGGCTGGCGCTGCTTCGTGATTTATGTTTATGGTCGGCCCCGGCGAGGGAACAGCTGCCGGTTTTGTGTGTTGTCGACGGCGGCGGCTTGGGCGAGAAGAAAGAAATCCGGCGGCGCCCCGGCGGCCGTTGATGGAATAGAAGAGCTCGGAAAGGTCTCGAGCATTCGCGGGACCACGCTTTTTACCCTTTCCGAGCCCAGCCCGCAAGAGCCCAGATTCAGTGTGGCCCGCTGTTGCCCCAAGGTCCGGCCCATAAGTTAAGCCATTCCGAGTGTTGCGGACGGCCCATGAGCAACGGCCCATGTCCTGTCAGCCTCATTATTGCTCAGCAAAATTCCCCACTCTCTCTCTCTCCGAGTCTCCCTCCAAGCAGTTGGGAAACTCCGGGACCCAAGCGGCGACCAGCCAGCGCACCATCTCGAGATTCCGGGGCGGCCGGCGGCGCTAGGGTTCGGGATGGAGCCCGAGGAGGCGGCGGCGGTGCTGGAGACCATCTGGGACCTCCACGACAAGGTCAGCGACGCCATCCACGCCCTCTCGCGCGCCCACTTCCTGCGCACCGTCCGCCGCCGGGCCGGGGACAGGCCCGCGGGCCTCGTCTACATCAAGGGCGTCCCCGACGAGGAGGCGGACCTCAATGCGGTGGCTGAGGAGGCCAGGAGCCTGCACGCCATCCGCGCCGCCCTCGAGGACCTCGAGGACCAGCTGGAGTGCTTTCTGGTGAGCCCGCATTCTTAAACCCCTCCCCTTGCCCCTCACTCTTGTTCCTGTGGCTTGATTTGTCATCCTAGGTTCCGTATTTCACGCTCACATTCCGTAGACTTTTTCAAAGGAACGTCGTAGTGGGTAATTTGGTTGGTACTAGGATGTTTCTGTAAATTGAGGAGGGACTCGCCATGGCTAGAAATGGCAGTAAATCCGAGCGACTGGTTATTACTGAAGCTTTTGAAAGCATGGTAGGATAGGTAAGATTACAATGTGAATGTGAAGTGATTGATCGAATGGACTATATTCATAGTGTCCGCACTGGTTTTCGGAAGTTCGAAACCACCTTTTGCAAAATCTGCAAATAGTCCATTCGGCGATTAGCATGTTTGTGAAATTCAGCCATCTTTATGTTTACATGTGCGTGAGTCTGAGATAAGAACTAATTCGAGTTGTTCCGGAAAATGGGTCAAATTTCGTTTCACTCATCTCAAATTAGGTGAAACAGCTGCATTTTGCCATCGCCGTCTCCAAATGATTCACATTCTCATTGACTACGCTCTTCTGACTCGAAAAAGATACTGGATAACTTGCTTTCTGTTTAATGAAAGGTGTCGGTCATCTTACTACGCCAAACCTTCTATTGTGAAGATTTGAATTTATATTTTTTGCATGTGACTGCGGTATTGATTCAGGCACCTGCATATCCTTGTTAAATTAAGAAGAGCTTGCTTGCACCATGATTAACTATGCCGATATTTCTGTGGTAGGAAACTAGGAATTTAGAGGTGTAACCATGTTGCATTACTGAAGAATTATATGTTATCACTTCTGGCTAGGTCAATATCGTGTTTGTTGTGGTACCATGAATTGAATCTTAGTAACTATGCCGATATTTCTGTGGTAGGAAACTAGGAATTTAGAGGTGTACCATGTTGCATGACTGAAGAATTATATGTTATCACTTCTGGCTAGGTCAATATCGTGTTAGTTGTGGTACCATGAATGGGCTCTTAGATTGCAATCTGATTTTGCAAAGTTTATCACTCATCAAAATGTGAAGATAGGAGTTCAGAAGTTTGTAGTGCTCCACTCGGTCGTTGAGCTTTGCTTATTTGGCTCTCCCAAGCTGTCTATTCAATTCATGATAAGCTCAATTTGATTTACGCGGTGAGCGCTGTGTGATTTACGAGGTACATTGCAGACATGTAGATTAGCTTTTTGTGATTAACAAGGTACAGTGTATGATAATTCCAACTAGATGATTGTGAAGTGGAGCACTAAAGCATCCATTGACGTTTAGTCAAGTTGAAAATTGTGCTTGTCTTCAAAAGGAGCAGTCCCACTGCCATTTTGTCAAGCTCGTGTAGGCATGGGCCAAGGTACTTTAATACTGTTGTAGCAACCTTAGAAGGTACTCCCTCTGATCCCTTTTAATTGACTTGGATTTAGTACTAAATCTGAGTCAATTAAAAGGGATCGGAGGGAGTAGTATGATCCTAAGTAACAGGTAGAATTCTCTTATTCAGAAGGAAAACCGCAGGTTGGTCAATCATTCAGCTATAGAAGTTCATAACTTATACTCCCTTCGTCCCATGAAAGTTGTCTGAAATTTGTCTAAATTTGGATGTATCTAGACACTTAGATACATCCAAATTTGAGTAAATCTCGACAAGTTTCATAAAATGGAGGGAGTACATGGCTGGAACTTCAGTTGTCTGGATTATTTATGTTAGGGGAATAAAGGATGGCACACATAGAGATTCTGAAGGATCCAAGAAAACAAAGCTATGCAGTAATGCAACTGAAACTCATGAAGTTTAGTATGTTCTTTGCGTAGACTTCAGCTAGCCTAGCTTAGTTGGACTGTTCTTTTGCTTTGTTTGTGTGCTTTAGTTATGCCATCTTGTTGATTTAGATGCGTGCTAAGGAATTTTTTTTGGGATGTTTGGTTGATTAAACCTATCTTGTTACATATGAATATCGATAATTTCCAGTAGTGTCTACCGTTATTTGAGCGTCACTTCTCTTAACTCTTGTGAAATTCATGATTAGTAGTTATTTTGATGGTTTGATCTCCAGTTGCATCTAGATGTTAAACATGTATAACTTTGTAATGTATACGCAATATCTTCCAGTGCCTTCTAGAACACACTTTGTTGTTTCTGTGGACTAATTGTGGTCGACACTAACTTATCCTTGTTAGACTTTGGAGACCTTAAATATAATCCACGGCGTACTTATGTATCACTCATTTGCAGGCTGTGCATTTACAGCAGGAAGCAGAACGAGATGTTGCATTGCAAAGGTTGCAGCAAAGTCACATCATGCTTTCCATAAGATTAAAGGAGCATCATGGGAAAAATTGCAAGGTCATAGAAGAGGCGTCGGAGTTCATCAATAATGTGTACCATGATATCTGGCCTTCTCTGTCAGTAAACAAGCCTGAGAAATCAAGAAGCAATTCTGGCGTGAATGCTACCGAGAAGAAGGAAAAAGGATCAAACTTCTTTGGGTGGATGGTTTCTTCTAGTCTGGATCTAGCTAGGAACAGTCTCAACATGAAAAATATCGGTGGTTTATTAGGGAATAGTGCAGTGTTAGCTGTTGGCATGGTTACAATGCATTTCTTGGCTTCTGGAGAACAAAGTCCACCGTGCCGTAAATACAGCTATAGAAGGATCAATCATGACAACTCTTCACAGTTTGAGGCGTCTTCACTGGCCGTGGGCAGTAGAATGGGTCATCTGGATGTATTCTTAGCCAAAAGCTGAGAGGACCTTATCTGATCTGTTGTTTGTAGATAATTTGTTGGTAGGTTTACTCCTAGGATCTCCTAGCATTCTATTTTCTGGGAACTCGAGTTGCTGTTCTAGGTATGGATCACATTTGTGTAGTCTAGGTTACCTCGGTTACTTCCGAAATATTTGAAATGAATAATTGTAATCCTTGTTGTACGCAGCAGCAAGTTGTATTCATGTTGATCAATTTTGCGTGCTCTGTTGGTTAGTTGGCTCCTGTTGTACAGAGCCTTGCTCTGAAATGTGCTTGTGTACTAGTTGGACACTGTTGCCCTGTTCATTAGATTGTTATCTTGTTTCATGTCTGTGATGAGCCTTGTGGTAATTGTCTATCATATGATTTGTCTTGTGATGTTTTCCCTCTTGTCAACCTATCCGGATTTCACCGGAGCTTGATCAATCGGTTTCAGGTTATGTTGGATTTGTTACCTTGCATATATATATCAAAATCTCATTCTAGAAACTTTCGTCGAATTTTGTTGGTGGTGTTGCCTTGTAAGTTGCCGTAGGTGATGAAAAGATACACTTGTATGTAGGGGTTCCGAGTTTTAGCTGAAGTCTTGCTAGCTCATCTTAAAGTCTAATGGGCCGAAGAGGAATCTTCAAAATGTCTCATGTACACAATGTAACTGAAGAAGCACATTCTTTCGATCTATGGGAACTAGTAGTAGAATTTCTCTTCAAGTTGACCTTTCAAGAGAGAGAGAAAATATCACCTCAAGCAGCAGCTCACGGGTGTGGACTTGTATGTTTGCCTGCCGTGCCGTTAAATTCACCACAGGAAGTTTCAGGCTGGGAGCCAAATTAACGGGTCCAACCAACAAACCATTGGGCGGCAGCGGCAATCAGAGCAGCAATCGTGCCTGCCCCAATATGGCTCGTACCCGTTGGTTGGGTGCGCGCCGATTGACCTGCGCACAAGCCCGAAAATGCAGCATCGCGTTGCGCTCTGCTCATCATGGAAAACAACACTGCGCTTCGCTTTTCCTGTGGTGGCGCCCAATGGTCCTGCGTTGCACCGTGCATGCTCTATGAGTCTATGCGTGCAACGCTTTGGCCATTGGCTGGCCGCCCAGCCCCGCTCTGATGGCGAGAGGTCGTCCTTTCACTCGGGTCACTGCCACGTCCGTACGTATGGGGACTTGAGTATTGGGGGTTACTTCCATGGTTTCATCATTTCCAATCATGGAGATACATGGGCGTGTTCGCTTGTTCTGAGTCATTCAGCCGAAGAAAATATGAGAAATTTCATATTACTCACTCCCTTTCAGAATTTTAGAGTTTTTCTTTGATTTACATGGGGTGCTGCAGCCCACTACAAAAGCTAAAATCTCGAAACAAAGCTTTGAGAGTTAAGTTCAGTCTCAAAATGTTAGTTGGAAAAAAAATTATAGTGGTTTGTAAGGTGACCTATTCCACTCTCACTAGTGAGCGGGAATAGAAAGGAATCACGCGTACTCCTCCTCCTTGCATATCATGCATCACACGTCGTGTTTTGAGTTAGAAACCATTTTTATGTGGTGCGCCCGATCACCACTCCTCTTTGTCTCTCTCTGTCGCTCAAGTTCTTTTTGTTACGCCGTTGTCTAGTTTTTCCGATCTTGACGACTGTGTGCACGGTTCTTCGGGAGAGCAGATCTTCGAAACTCCGTATGTCGAGATCCTAAATCGAATGACGGGCGATACGATTTTTTAGGAGCGTTGTGCTAGTCTCCGTCTGGCTGCTTCATCGCCGACGACCGTGGGTCTTCTTCCTCTAAAGATCCAACAACAAGAACAGCACCATGGGCGACAACAATAATGAAGAAGAAGGTGTGGTGCCGACATTCCCGATCGTAATGTATGAGGTTCTCATCTATTTCCTTGCACTAGATCTGCGTTTATATGTAGTCCGATACATGTGGTTAAGTTTGCTACTGCTATTGTCATGATCTCGGTATGCCAACTCGCTTAGAAATTGCCTAAGACTGCTCATAGTGGGAGTAACATACTAGTAACATCACACATCTGAAGGTATTTTGGTGACATGACATGCTAATAAATGAAGAAAGAGAGTGAGGTGGTAACTAGCTATGTTACCATAACATCACACATCTCAAGGCAAAATGAGTCTACAACATAATAAATGATACAATGCATGACACCACATATAAGTTACTATACCCACTATGGAGTAGTCTAAGTTACTCCTCACTATGACCAGCCTAACCTAACCGTTTTAGTTTAAAGCTAAACTAAACTCGGGTATACATTATGGAGTGGAAGGAGTACTTTGTGAGTCGTTCATGTAGGTGTAGGAGATGGATACATGAATAGAGTCCCTAGTACTACTAGGGAAGTAGGGATGTGTTGTAAACAGAGCCGGATATCTGCCGTGCAACAAAGAAACATGCTGCAGCTACGAGCAGGGACAGGATAAGCAAAACATCAATGGACATACGCAACGTAACCTTTTGGATCTCAAATTCAACGGGACGGTTGCCCTCCCGACCGATAGGTCATGTCACCAAGTCTTCACCCGCCTAGTCACATTCCAAAAAGGAGAGCCTACTACGTAGTCCGGCCGGTGCAACTTGCAAGCCACCCCGGCTAGCTAGCTCGTTCACGGTTGACCCGTCCGGCCGGCCGACGCACGCCGAGCCAAGCCAAGAATCCTGGTTGTTTTCATTCCCCTGCGTCGTGCCGTCGCCATCGGTGCCCGTAGCCGTAGGGGACAGCACAGCGCCATGCCCACCTCGATCCACGCCAGATACGGTGGGGCTGCTCCAGCGCCGGCGTCCGGCCAACGGATCTCGCCGCTGTGGCGCCGTGTCATGCCCCCGCACGGATCGCTCCGATGGCGACGCCGCCCGCTAGACGCCCGATCTGCCCGTGCTCCGCGACGCGCGGTGGTCGACCCCCTGCGCGGTTTGGTTGCAGGAGCAGGGGGCAGCAGTCGTGCTCGTACGCCCGTGCTCTTGAACGGAATTTAAGGCCTTGTACGATTTCATACGGAACGGTGTAAATTCTCAGAGAGAAGAATGGTCTCATGGGCGGGTCTGTGCCGACCACGTCTCGGCTCTGAATATACCGGACAAACAAATTGGGTTGGCGATTAAGATCATCTCCAGCCACTTCCCAAACCGTCACCCAAAAGGATTTGGGTTGCGCCGGACAAAAAAACGTTCTCAGCCGCGTCCTACAAAGCCATTTTTTATATGGTGCGTCTCAATACGGTGTCCGATGTCCCGAGCCCGTCCTCGCCCCACAGGGGACGCTCAGGGCATGCCGGACACAACGAAAAGCGAGGCGGGCTTCCACATGTCGGCGATTATTTCCATAAACCGTTGGTTCACGCCTTTTTTTCTCGTCGCTCCTTCCCTCCCGCGCCTCCCACCCCTCCGCCGCCGCTGGATTTTCCGTCCGTTTCGACGGCTGATCTTTTCTGAGAGTTGGCACCGTCATCGCGGCTGGCACTCTCGCCGGTCGTTCCGCCGCCGCCGCTTCGCCAGCGCGTCGCAGAACGCGGCGTCAAATCCGCCCCACCTCCACGCACACAAGGTGTTTGACGACTTGCCAGGTAGGCGCGATTGGCCGCTACTCGTTGCATCGTCTGTCGTGGCGTAATTTTAACCATTGTTTTTTTGCTTCAGACATGGATAGCGACGAAGAGATGCTTGCCCTATTGCTGGAGGACGAGCAAGCCTTCGACGATAACCTCCGGGAGCATTTGTTGATCATCGCGTCCCTCCAGGACATGCTTGACGCCGCGGAGGATCAAAGCCGGGGAGAAAGAAGTCGAAGCGCCGACAGAGGATGGAGGGACATACCATGCTGCACAACGACTACTTCACAGATGACGCAACACATGCCGACAATTTTCGGCGCCGGTACAGAATGAGCAACGGTCTGTTTATGAATATCCTCCACGGCGTTCGAGAGTTCGACCCCTACTTCAAGCTCAAGCACGACGATGTAGGCGTTATCAGGTTCTCATCGATTCAGAAGTGCACCGCCGCTATGAGGATGCTTGCATACGGAGCACCTGCCGATACACAGGACGACTACCTTCGCATGAGTGAATCTACTGCCATTGAGTGCATGTACAAGTTTTGCCGAGCTATGGTCGGAAAATTTGGCAAATACTACTTGAGAGGGCCAACTGAGGAAGAGACTGCAAGGATCATGACACAAAATAATGTCAGAGGATTCCCTGAAATGCTTGGAAGTATCGATTGCATGCACTGGTCATGGAAGAACTTCCCGTTTGCTTGGCAAGGTATATACAAAGGGCGTCATGGATATTGCAGTGTGGTGCTTGAAGCTGTGGCAGATTATGACATATGGATTTGGCATTCTTTCTTTAGCATGGCGGGAGCATACAATGACATTAACGTGTTGCAGCAGTCTCCAGTGTTCAGCAGACTAGTGAAAGGGCATGCTCCACCATACAACTATGAAATCAATGGCCACCAATATTCCAAACACTATTATCTAGCCGATGGTATATATCCAAAATGGGCCATTTTTGTCAAAACAATCTCGAATCCATCAGGTTTGAAGAATTCTCACTTTGCTACGCGACAGGAGGCTTGCAGGAAGGATGTCGAGCGGGCATTTGGTGTGCTTCAAGCTCAATTTGCAATTGTCCGGTACCCTGCTCTAAGCTGGTCTAACGATCAAATGTGGGAGGTGATGCAACCTTGTGTGATCATGCATAATATGATCATCGAGGATGACCGCAAGAATCATGCCAGGACACATGTTGGTCCCTATGAGTGTCAGGGCTCTCTTGCAGAGGTTGATCATGAGTTGCCTGCAGATTTTGCTAATTTCCTCGGTATGCACGCAGAGATCCGTGATAGCAATGTTCATTATCAACTTCAAGCTGATCTCATTGAGCATTTGTGGAGGATCAAAGAATTATCAACAAATTCCGCGGCACCTTGATCTAGCCCTATTTATTACATGTGTTTAGTTGTTTTATTGTTTATTGTATTTTAATTTGAAAATAATCTCTGCAAACATATTTATTTGTATGCTATATTTGATAATGGTTAAAAAAAGTTTGAGGGCGGTGTTTGAGGGACGCAACTGGGGAGCGACGTCCCCCAAACGCGGCACGAACAAAACATGTCCCCCAAACGCTCAATCCGCCGCCGTTTGGGGACGGTTTTGGGGACGCGACTGGAGATGCTCTAAAGGGCACCTCCACCATGGCCGACCCGACCGGATCGCGGTCATCCAAATGTGTATGCGCAGACACGGACATGACAAAGGGACGCGGCCCATAAGAAATGAGTGACACGCACTACAAGAATGGCGCAAAGCGCCGACGGCCTCCTGATACACCGACGGTCAAAAGTCGGGACCGTCAGCGTATGGCCCACCTAGGCCAGCCCGCCAAGAGATCCTTCGGCATAGCGACGTCCTCGGCGTAGGCAGCGGTACACCGACGGCTACTCTCGGCCTAATCCGGGCCGTCGGCGTAGGCCTGGCAACGTGCCCCTCTAAAGATAGGCTGTGACGGCGTTGTCATGGTGTTAGAGCTACGCCGAGGGCTACCCTCGGTATAGCCTCCTCCCCTTTTAAAATCTACGCCGACGGCCGCCCTCAGCGTAGCCTTAAACTTTTTTTTACCTCCAGGCACCCCCTCCCCCTGTGGACCGCCTTGCACCATTCCTGTAGTGACGGACATGTCCGTGAGAATGGTCACGCGGCATCCGCATTGGTGCGGACGTCCCCCTGTTGTCCTCACCAGCCTCTTGTTAACAGAAGATTCGTATTTCCTTCCCCTCCAACCCCATACGAAAGCCGCCGATCCAGCCGCCCAAGCTCTAGTGAGCGATGGAGGACGCCACCTCGGCCCTGCTCAAGCTGAAGGAAGAAAGGTCGGTAGACTGGTAGAGCATCGAGCTCTTGAGGCCAAGAAGCGTGCCGGCTGGAGAAATAAAGCCAAGACATATGTATGGTTGCAACCTCTCGTTTCTCCGTTCATTCATATGTTAGAATGGCTCATACTGTAGAATTATGCGTAGGTCTGGTACGAGGAGGATGACGATTGCATCATGCATGTCATGACCAGTGGGGCGATTGTATGGACAATAAAAAGATACCGAACAAGAGACTCAACAAGGTTCTATTTACTGAGGGATATCCACAGTTTGCGGATGAGGTCAACCAGCAAGTCTCAACACATAAAAAAAAGGCAAAGCAGAGGAGCATACATGGTCGGGGAGGACAACTTGCTTTGTAATGCTTGGATGGACATTAGACAAGATCAAATTTGTGGTGCCGAGCAATAAAAACATATACTGGAAAAGGGTCGGGCAAGTACTTTCATGGGCGTAGTAAATTCCCGCCCTACAATTTTAAGAGTGGTTGAAATGAAGTCTCTCTTCAAAATAGATGGTCATTTATCCAAGCGGAGTGTAATAAGTTTTTTGTTGCATACAAACATGTGAAGGACCGGCTCTTGAGTGGCATCAACATGAAAGACTTGGCAAAACCTAGTCTAATCTAAATATGCAACTAATAGCCTGATGGATTTTTATCCATATGTGTAGGTGATGTGTAGGTGGTCCAAGTTTTGGATTACTTCAAGGAGATTTGTCAGACCTATTGCTGGAAGATGATCAAACAATGTCCCAAGTGGAAAATAAGTTATGCTTCATACAAAAAAGACATAGCAGGCTCAAAGAAAACGTGAGAATGATTCATCGTTCATCGATTTTAAAGAGGGTGGCACACGCATGGGTGGCCGCGCGCTTCGCCCAAGGGGATACAAAGCTTTCAAGCAAGATCAAAAAGTGTGATGCTTCATTACTTTCATTGCAAAATACATTAAAGGGGTTGATCGCCGAGAAGGAGGAGGAAAATGCCCAGAGGGATGAAACAAAACATCGGTAGAAAGAGAAACAAATTATAAGCTTTGTTGATCTAAAAAAACATCCTTGAGGTAAAAGAAAGAGCTCTACAAATTGAAGAGACCAATGCTTGGTCAAGAGCCATGGAAGTACGGACCAAATTAATCGTCGAGGAAAGCCGGATCATGATAGCCAACTTAAGCATCATGGACCCGGTTCAAAGTGTTTCTTTTGAGAAGAAGCAAATGATCTCCCAAAAACGTGATGGGTGATCTTACATATTTATCTCCTTCTGTGTGTTGTTTGAAACTTAATGGCATTTGAAACTTTGGTTTAGTACTATAGCCTATGAACTCCCTCAGTGACTAATTAGTGAGATTTTATTAGTCAATCATTTGTTGCTATTTCCATTCATATATGAAAATTATGTGTAACCAAAAAATGGACCAAAACTGAAAATGGAGCGCCCCTGCTGAATACAACCCCGTCCAAGCGAATCAGGTGAGGACATGGATCTCTATCTTATCTAAGCTCTAAGAGCATCTCCAATCGCGTCCTCTAAATCGGGCGTCCAGATTGAGTGTTTGGGGGACGCCGCACCTTGGTACCGCTTTTGGGGCGCATCTGTTTCTAGCCGTGTCCCCCATTTTTTTAGGATTTTATTCAACATCAAATAAATTAAGCGTTTAAACAAATAATAAAGAAAAGAAATAGAAGTTGGGCTAGATCAAGGCGCCATAGATGCTCTACAAGATCATATTTGCAACTGAGCGTGAATATTGATGTCACGGATTTCTGTATGCATGGCGAGGAAATCAGCAGACTCTGCAGTTACCTGGTGATCAACCTCCACAAGAAGTCTCAGATACTCGTAGGGACCAACATGTCTAGCTCGAATCTTTCGGTCATTCTCGATGATCATGTTGTGCATGATCACACAAGTTTGCTCCATCTCCCACAGTTGGTCGTGAGACCAGGAAAGAGCAGGATACCGAACAGTAGGAAATTGAGCTTCAAGGCCCATTCAACATCCTTCCGGAGCTCTTCTAGCGCTCAGCAAAGTTGCAATTTTTCTGACCCGTTGGTGCGGGTATTGTATTCACAAATGCCGGCCATGTTGGATATATATCATTGGCTAGATAGTAACCTTTGGTGTATTGGTTGCCATTGACCTCATAGTTGCATGGTGGAGCATGACCTCCCACAAGTTTTGGAAAACACCGAAGAGCTCTACAGCACATTGATATCATTGTGTGATCCTACCATGCAAAAAAAAATGCCAAGTCCATAGGTCATAATCCGCCATAGCTTCAAGTACCCGGTCCTTTATAAAAACCTTGCCAAGCGAAGGGCAGTTCTTTCATGATCAATGCATACAATTGATGCTTCCAAGCATTACAGGAAATTCTCTCGCTACATTTTATGCCATGATCCTAGCAGTCTCTGCTTCAGTTGGCCCTTTCAAAGAGTACGGGCCAAATTTTCCGACGGCGGCTCAGCAGAATCTGTACATAAACTCAATGACAGTGGACTCACTCATGCGAAGGTAGTCGTCTTGTGCATCGGCATGTGCTCCATATGCAAGTATCCTCATGGCGGCGGTGCATTTCTGGATGGACGAGAAGCCAGCCGTGTCAACGGCGTCGTGCTTGAGCCTGAAGTAGGGGTCGAACTCTCTCACGCCATGAAGGATATCCATGAACAAGTCTTTGCTCATCCTATAGCATCGCCAAAAAAATTCGGCATGTGTTGCATTGTCGGAGAAGTAGTCGTTGTACAACATAGTATGACCCTCCAACCTCTGCCGTGGCTTCGAATTTTTTCTTCCCGGCCTAGATCCTCCAAGGCATGGTTCTTCTCCTCTTCATCAAGCATTTTTTGAAGGTAAGCGCCAAGTGCCCGCGAACGTCGGAGGAGGAGCCTACGTCGTCAGCAAGCATTTGTTACATCATCTTGTCGACGCTATCCATGTCTATGAGGCAAATCAAATAGTTAGAAATCCACGGCGGAAATGGGGGCAACGAACAACGATGGGATGCGCCTACCAAACAAACGATTGAACACCTTTTGCGTGTGGTGAAGGGGGGTGGCTGCCGCATTATGGCCAGATTAGGCGAACCACCGGTGGTGGAAAGGGAGACGAGGGAGTCAGGCGTCACGACGGAGTCCAACGCAGTCGAAGTATTGCGTTGGCGGAGGAGTGGGAGGAAAAGGAGAGGAAACGTGGCGCGAATCAACGGTATCGGCTATGGTCGCTAGCAGGTAGAAACCCACGTGGATTTTCGTTCTATCCGGCATTCCCGCAGCGTCCCCTATATAGCGGGAACATGTTTTCTTGGCACTGAACACCGTATTGGGGCCATGCCAGATCGAAAAGAGCTTTGAACCGCGTGGCTTGAGAAGGTCAAACGTCGCCCCAAATTTCTTTCGAAGATACAGCTGGAGATGCAGTAATCTTATCCATGGATCGAGCCAAATAAACCAAAACAAACATATTTATTGTTTGACGCGAAAAACACACTGAAAACACTCCGATTTGTAAATAAATAACATTCTTAGACTTCACACACTAGTTAAGTGGGGCCTCATCGTACCCCTGCTGCCACGAATCTCTCCAATCCAAGGCATACACATCTACCAGCTGCAAGTACATGTGACGCGCTCTCAGGGGCAGAACATGCCAAGCTGCTCCTGCTGCTGGTAGCCTGCTCTGCTACTACACATGAGTCCTTCGGGGGTTTCATGGCACGCACCGCACCGCACTCTGCGACCGATCTCCGTTCTTGGCGAAATCCTCTCTTTCCAGCTGAAGGCGCTGCTGTGCATGTTCAGCGCTCTGCGCGCTGCTCGTCAGGCGGAAGAGCAAAGCCCAAACCGAAGGGAAAGTCGTACACGCTCCTCCGGTGGCCACAGTGAAGAAATTACTCTCCTCGACCGTCCATACTTCCACAGTTTCGCTGCCGCAGGGCGTTCAAAGCGACAGCACCCCATGCCGCTATTTAGCGAACTCTGTGCACAGGTACAACAACACGGTCACTGTGTCTGACTCCACGAGATCGTAGCCTCGCTCACCGGATCAACAGCACCAGTGCGGTGCGAGTGGTACTGTACGCGCCTGACCCCATGAGAAGGAAGAATGTCACACTCACGCACCGGCACTTTTGATTTCAGAGTACTGAAAGAAATAAAGGAAATGCAACGAGATATAGGCGAGAGGGGATAAATGGGGGCGGAGCTACGAGCTCTTTTATTGTACGTTCCTGACCCCATGAGACCGAAGGAAGCTAGGCGCAGGAGAGATCTTTTGAGGAAAAGAATGTCACTCACCGGCACTTTGATTCAAGGGTATCGGGCGACTTTGATTCAAGGGTATCGGGTGATGCAAACGGATGCTAAGCGATCGTTTGCAACCGCGCGGTTATCCTGTTCTAACGAGGCGATGCATAGTAATCGGACCGTCCACGGAGACGTAAACACGGCCCAAATATGCAGCACGTTTGCGTCTCTGCGGACACGACACCGCGTGTCCGCTCGCTTCTCCCACTATCCCGCCTAGCAGCGACCCTGGCTCGAGCCGGTGCGAATTTAAGCATAACAACTACTGGGAAGGGCAACTACCGGAGTGGCAACCGCGTCGATCGACCCGCGAACCGCTGGAATGGAGCACGAACCGCCGCGGAAGAGCAACCTCAGCCCTCTTTGGTATCTGCGCCATCATTAATCCCGCGCAATAAAACCCCTACGTTTGCGCATAAGGATCTCCAACCGGACGGTGCCATTCATCTCTACGATTGAGCCACGAGCAACCTCTCTTTTCCATCAGACACCGATAACGAGGGGAAGCCACCGGGATGGCGCCATTGGTGGGATAGAACTGCCACGCCGAGCAGCTCTAGTTCCCCGCCGACGGACGGCCAGGAGAAGGAGGGGGAGGTCGTCGCCGACGACGGCCAGGACGTGGAGGGGGATGTCGTCGATGACGACGACCAGGATGAGGAGGGGGACATGAAAGTTCAGAGATGGTAAACCTAGAGGGGGGTGAATAGGTTTCTACAAATTTTAATTCTTTCTTTGCAATATTAGGCTTTGCGGAATATAAATGTGAGCCTAATGCAAACTACGTGAGGCAACCTATATGATGATACAAGTAACTCAAGCACGAAGGCTCTCACAGGCAATTATATCACAAGTAAGGAGTTCGGTTAGAGATAACCGATAGCACGCGGAGACGAGGATTTATTCCCGTGTTCCCTTCCTTTGCAAGAAGGTACGTCACGTTTGGAGGGGTGGAGGTCCCATGAAGGATTCCCCAACGCCACGAAGGCTCAACCTATTCTCCGGAGCCTATCCCACGAAGGAATAGCTCACTCACTTGTGGTAGACTTTGAAGTAGCCTCCAAACCTTCACAATCTTATCAGAAGAAAATCCATACCGGACACTTTCGGACCACTCTTGCCCACTTAGGGTTTCCAACGAACCCTAGAGAGCAAGTATCTTGATGATTACAAGGGGGAACAAGATTTTGCTTGGTGGAACTATAGATCAAGACCTCCTCTAGCTTTTCCCCGGAGGGATTTGAGTTTGGGTGGAGGAGGAGGGAGATCCGAAGGATTTGGAGCTCAACAATGGAGCATGAGAGAGAGAAATGTCTTGAGCTTTTGCACTGGTCTCCTTACCCCTTCAAGGAAGAAGAAGGGGCTTATATAGTCGTCCCGGAAAAGTAGCCGTTTTTCACTTCAGATTCGAGCCACCCAATTGTTGACCCGGTGGTACCGGGCCACATACCGGACAGCCCGGCAGCAGCACCCGGTGGACCGGGCTGACTGTCGGAAGCTCCTGTGCCTCGGTTCTTCGTCGCAATCCGGTAGCAGCACCTGGTACACCGGGCTGGATGCCAACCTTTCCGGCAGCAGCACTCGGTGGACCGGGCTGTGTGCTGGAAACTTCTGAGCTTCGGCTGGTAACGGTCAGTCCGGCAGCAGCACCCGGTACACTGGGATGGCTGCCGGCCTTTCCGGCAACAGCACCCGGTGGGCCGGGCTGTGTACCGAGTTGCCCGGCAGCAGCACTCGGTCTGCCGGGCTGTGTGCTGATTCTTCCTGGAGCTTCGGAACATCTTCATCTCCTCGGCTTTTCTTCCTTTCAGCATTTTTGGTGTGAAGATTATGTGAACATGTGACTTTGACGAACTCCTCTTTAGAGATAAATGGCCAACACAATGTCACAAGTTGAGAACAACAATTGGGGGTCTCTCATCACCTCATATCCTTGTATCTCGAGTGAAACCTTTGTCCCCGCCTTGCATTCTCATATATGGACTAAAACCTGTGTATATATTCATAGAAAATATTAGTCCACACAATAGCAACAGTGTCATTGTTAACCAAAATAATGGTTAAGGGTAAAATACCCTTACAGGACATCATCGCCGACAACGGCCAGGACGAGAAGGGGACACCGTTGTTGATGACGGCCAGGATGAGGAGGAGGAAGATGATGAAGATGCAAGGTGGAGACGGCTGGAGGCGGAGGAGGCGACCGAGGAGGCGGCGACAAAGAAGGAGTCAAGGGCCCAGGCGAAGGCAAAGGTGCAGGTGGAGGCTTAGCAGGCGTGCACCAATGACGACGAAGACACAAATGACTACTCGTCGGAGGGGGCCACAAGCTCCTCGGACGTGTCGGCCGCCACTAGCTCTTCCGAGGAGGTGACAAGCAGGAAGCGCCTCCGTTAATAAGAAGTAGCTAGTTTAAAAGTTAGTTCGAACATATTTTTCGCAGTTTGTATATTTAATTTGTTTCAACATGCACTAATTTCAAAACTTCCATTCTACCTAGAAATGTGAATATCTCAATCATGTCTACCATTATGAAGATTTTTTCCCTATAGTTCAAAATAAAGCACATGCCGATCTCGCCAGACGAAATGCGTCGGCCCGCTGGGGCTGCCCCCGATGCAAATGGACAATCTTGGCCTGGCGACCATTTCAGTGTTCGCGAACCGACACAAACGGACACAGCCGGTCGATTTTGGCGGCCTATTTGCGTCGCCCCGTTGGAGATGCCCTAAGAGCATGGATGGCAAATGAAGTTCTGTATCCGACAAATCTTCGTGTGATCCAGCCAATTTTCGTGTCCATTGGATTCGATATACTCTCTCGGTTTCATGAAATATTTCTATGATTTATTTAAATTTGGATGTATCTAGATTTTAAAAAATCTTAGACAATTTCGATTATATGGAGGGGGTACAATTCTTATCATTAGCAATGGTTACCGTTCTGGTCTTTTAAGATCGTATTAAGGTGATTTTTCTTCTATCTACTCTAATAACTCCATTTCGATGAATTTTGACGACTATGGTGACGGAGAAGCGAAGGCTTGACTCCTACATTTTCAGCGGCCTGGCCCAAACGGACCAAAGTGTCTCTTTTTTGTTCGGCCAGTCAGAACTTGGGTAAAACCTCAACCCGAAGGCCCAAAGCAAACACACTATTGTTTTCGTGCAAACGCATTCGTGACCTAAATTTTAGCTTGGAATGCGTGGATGCGGACACAAAGCGAGTCTGCACGCGTCCTCCTCTACTTGACCCAGGGCCCGACCGCCAGGGATAGCAAACACACCTGTTCGAGCCCTTCCCTTTGCAACCCTAGAGCTAGGACATCGCATGCCCTGCTACTCGCCATTATCGTCGAGTGCCCTTGCTGGCCTTGCTGTAGCCCCTGCGCCCACCTCGATTTTGCTTTGAACCGCCCGCCGGCCTCGCCGCCCACAACCTGTTTGGACAATTGCTCGGTATCAGATTTTGGACCATTTTTCGCCGTTTCCTTGAAGAAGGCACGCCATGGACCCATATTTATTGCCCCGCATGTGGACATCGGGCAGTCGATCGACTTCTTTGTCAAGGACATCGAGAGCTCGTCCAAGAGGAGTTAGACGCCTCTTTGGGGCTCATGGTTGCCACAACATCTCTCATCCACGACCATACTGAGATGCAGAGGCTCGACGAGGCCTCTCAAGGGTAACCTGAAATGGGATCGAGAGGGTGGCTACTACCGGCTTTATCAGGGCTACTTCCACCACACCAACCCAGTCTTCACGGAGGTCATGTTCCTGCGGCGGTATCGAATGTCAAGAGACCTGTTCTTGACTATTCTAGAGGCCATCAAGGGGTCATGATGGCGCTACTTGGCGGCCTCCGAGTAACCTGCAGCTGGGCGCATAGATGGAACCTCAGGAGCATCACGACGAAGTGGCAAGTCAAGAAGGGCATGCCACTCTTTACGCCCGACCAACACAGTAGCATGAGCGACCATAGAAAGCAAACGCTGGACATAGGCAGCATAGTTCGGTAACATCCTTTTCTCTACTGCCCTTTTCAGCTCATGGTAGATAAAATATGGCACATCAATCTTCTGCTGATTATTTGGATGGGTGTAAAACATGAGATTCTTGGCATACCTACGGCAAGCCCCAAAATCACCTCCCTTGTTGATAATAGTGCTACGGTAGATCTTGGCATTGTGTTGTAGAAGTAGTACATAGAGGTGATCTATGGTATAGCAAGAACTGGTGCGGCTGATGGGTACCAGAAAGCAATGGAGGCATCTTGCATAGACCCTTCACTATGAATCCGAAAGCCACTGATGCGTGTAGTTGACACGTCCCCAGAAAACATGGTTACCGCTCAACAAGCAACTTATTAAGAAATAAGACACATAAGTACATATTCTTCACCACGATAGTTTTTAAGCTATTTGTCCCATGAGCTATATATTGTAAAGGTAAAGAATGGAAATTTTAAAGGTAGCACTCAAGTAATGTACTTTGGAATGGCGGAGAAATACCATGTGGTAGGTAGGTATGGTGGACACAAATGGCATGGTTATTGGCTCAAGGATTTGGATGCATGAGAAGAATTCCTCTCAATACAAGGCTAGGCTAGCAAGGTTGTTTGAAGCAAACTCAAGTATAAAAGGTGCAGCAAAGCTCACATATGAACATATTGTAACTATTATAAGACTTTATATTGTCTCCTTGTTGTTCAAACACCTCAACCGGAAAATATCTAGACTCTAGAGATCAATCATGCAAACCAAATTTTAACAAGCTCTATGTAGTTATTCATTAATGAGTACAAGGTACATGATGCAAGAGCTTAAACATGATCTATATGAGCACAACAATTGCCAAGTATCACATTATTCAAGACATTAAACCATTTACCACATGCGGCATTTTCCGTTTCCAACCATATAACAATGAATGAAATAGTTCAAATTTCACAATGAACATTAAAGATAAAGCTAAGAACATATTTGTTCATACGAAACAGCGGAGCGTGTCTCTCTCCCAAACAAAGAATGCTAGGATCCGATTCTATTCAAACAAAAACAAAAATAAAAACAAACAGACGCTCCAAGTAAAGCACATAAGATGTGACGGAATAAAAATATAGTTTCACTAGAGGAACCTGATAAGTTGTCGATGAAGAAGGGATGCCTTGGGCATCCCCAAGCTTAGACGCTTGAGTCTTCTTAAAATATGCAGGGATGAACCACGGGGGCATCCCCAAGCTTTGACTTTTCACTCTTCTTGATCATATTGTATCATCCTCCTCTCTTGACCCTTGAAAACTTCCTCCACACCAAACTCGAAACAAACTCATTAGAGGGTCAGTGCATAATTCATATATTCAAAGGTGACATAATCATTCTTAACACTTCTGGACATTGCACAAAGCTACTGAAAGTTAATGGAACGAAGAAATCCATCAAACATAGCAAAACAGGCAATGCGAAATAAAAGGCAGAATCTGTCAAAACAGAACAGTCCGTAAAGACGAATTTTAAAGAGGCACCAGACTTGCTGAGATGAAAATGCCCAAATTGAATGAAAGTTGCGTACATATCTGAGGATCACGCACGTAAATTGGCAGATTTTTTTGATGATTCTACAGAGACTACTGCTCAAATTCGTGACAGCAAGAAATCTGTTCCTGCGCAGTAATCCAAATCTAGTATTGGCTTTACTATCAAAGACTTTACTTGGCACAACAATGCAATAAAATAAAGATAAGGAGAGGTTGCTACAGTAGTAAACAACTTCAAAGACTCAAATATAAAATAAAGTGCAGACGTAAAATAATGGGTTGTCTCCCATAAGCGCTTTTATTTAACGCCTTTCAGCTAGGCGCAGAAAGTGTGAATCAAGTATTATCGAGAGGTGAAGCATCAACATAGGTGTTGGGAGTTTTCTCAACTATGCATTTTATCTTATCTATGTGAGTTTCAGAGGCTCCCTTTTCATTATTCTTAGGTTTGCTATCCTCGTCAAACAAATTTTCAGGTACAAGCCAACCATAATTATTCTCTAGAGCGTCATTCATTCCTAGGAGCTTACAAGGTATTGTTGTCTTAATCTCCCCACCATCATTAATATTATTAGTGTATCTTACTCTCTCCATATCCATCTTTTCAAGGACACTAGAAAAGTTGGTATATGAACCAAGCATCTTATATTTAATAAAGACCTTTCTAGCCTCTCTTGCTACACCACCAAATTCTTTAAGAAGAGTTTCTAAAACAAAATCTTTCTTTTCCCCTTCCTCCATATCACCGAGTGTGAGAAACATGTGTTGGATTATAGGATTGAGATTAACAAATTTAGTTTCCAACATGTGTACTAAAGAAGCAACAAGCAATTTCATAAGTAGGAGCAAGTTCTACCAAGTGTCTATCTTCAAAATCTTCAACGGTACTAACATGAGTGAAAAAATCTTCTATATTATCTCTCCCAATTATAGACCCTCGTCCTACCGGTATGTCTTTCAGAGTGAACTTAGGAGGAAACATGATGAAATAAACTAAAGGTAAATAAAGTAAATGCAAGTAACTAATTTTTTTGTGTTTTCAATATGGAGAACAAGACAGTAAATAAAGTAAAACTAGCAACTAATTTTTTTTGTGTTTTTGATATAAGAAGCAAACAAAGCAGTAAATAAAATAAAACAAAGCAAGACAAAACAAAGTAAAGAGATTGGAAGTGGAGACTCCCCTTGCAGCGTGTCTTGATCTCCCCGGCAACGGCGCCAGAAATTTGCTTGATGCGTGTAGTTGACACATCCGTTGGGAACCCCAAGAGGAAGGTGTGATGCGCACGGTAGCAAGTTCCCTCAGTAAGAAACCAGGGTTTAATCGAACCAGTAGGAGTCAAGAAGCACGTTGAAGGTTGATGGCGGAGGAGTGTAGTGCGGCGCAACACCAGGGATTCCGGCGCCAACGTGGAACCTGCACAACACAATAACAGAACTTTGCCCCAACGTAACGACGAGGTTGTCAATCTCACCGGCTTGCTGTAAACAAAGGATTAGATGTATAGTGTGGATGATGATGGTTGTTTGCGAAGAACAGTAAAGAACAATTGCAGCAGATTATATTTCAGATGTAAAGAATAGGACCGGGGTCCACAGATCACTAGTGGTGTCTCTCCCATAAGATAGCAGACGTTGGGTGAACAAATTACAGTTGGGCAATTGACATATAAAGAAGGCATAACAATGCACATACATATATCATGATGAGTACTATGAGATTTAATCAGGGCATTACGACAAAGTACATAGACCGCTATCCAGCATGCATCTATGCCTAAAAAGTCCACCTTCGAGTTATCATCCGAACCCCTTCCAGTATTAAGTTGTAAACAACGGACAATTGCATTAAGTATGGTGCGTAATGTAATCAACACAAATATCCTTAGACAAAGCATCGATGTTTTATCCCTAGTGGCAACAAGACATCCACAACCTTAGAACTTTCTCGTCACTCGTCCCGCATTTAATGGATGCATGAACCCACTATCGAGCATAAATACTCCCTCTTGGAGTCACAAGTATCAACTTGGCCAGAGCCTCTACTAGCAATGGAGAGCATGCAAGAACATAAATAACATATATGATAGATTGATAATCAACTTGACATAGTATTCAATATTCATCGGATCCCAACAAACACAACATGAAGGATTACAGATAGATGATCTTGATCATGATAGGCAGCTCACAAGATCTAACATGATAGCACAATGAGGAGAAGACAACCATCTAGCTACTGCTATGGACCCATAGTCCAGGGGTGAACTACTCACACATCGATCCGGAGGAGATCATGGCGATGAAGAGACCTCCGGGAGATGATTCCCCTCTCCGGCAGGGTGCCGGAGGCGATCTCCTGAATCCCCCGAGATGGGATTGGCGGCGGCGGCGTCTCTGGAAGGTTTTCCATATCGTGGCTCTCGGTACTGGGGGTTTCGCGACGAAGGCTTTAAGTAGGCGGAAGGGCAGGTCAAGAGGCCTGACAGGGGGGCCACACAGTAGGGCGGCGCGGCCCCCCCTGGCCGCGCCGCCTTATTGTGTCGGCGCCCCGTGGCCCCACTTCGTCTCTCTGATGGCGTGTAACTCACACGTTCGTTGGGAACCCCAAGAGGAAGGTATGATGCGCACAGCAGCAAGTTTTCCCTCAGAAAGAAACCAAGGTTTATCGAACCAGGAGGAGCCAAGAAGCACGTTGAAGGTTGATGGCGGCGGGATGTAGTGCGGCGCAACACCGGGGATTCCGGCGCCAACGTGGAACCTGCACAACACAACCAAAGTACTTTGCCCCAACCAAACAGTGAGGTTGTCAATCTCACCGGCTTGCTGTAACAAAGGATTAGATGTATAGTGTGGATGATGATTGTTTGCAGAAAACAGTAGAACAAGTATTGCAGATTGTATTCAGTATAAAACGATAGGACCGGGGTCCACAGTTCACTAGAGGTGTCTCTCCCATAAGATAAATAGCATGTTGGGTGAACAAATTACAGTCGGGCAATTGACAAATAGAGAGGGCATAACAATGCACATACATGATATGATGAATATTGTGAGATTTAATTGGGCATTACGACAAAGTACATAGACCACTATCCAGACATGCATCTATGCCTAAAAAGTCCACCTTCAGAGTTATCATCCGAACCCCTTCCAGTATTAAGTTGCAAAACAACGAGACAATTGCATTAAGTATGGTGCGTAATGTAATCAATAACTACATCCTCGGACATAGCATCAATGTTTTATCCCTAGTGGCAACAGCACATCCACAACCTTAGAACTTTCCGTCACTCGTCCCGCATTTAATGGAGGCATGAACCCACTATCGAGCATAAATACTCCCTCTTGGAGTTAAGAGCAAAAACTTGGCCGAGCCTCTACTAATAACGGAGAGCATGCAAGATCATAAATAACACATAGGTAATAGATTGATAATCAACATAACATAGTATTCTCTATCCATCGGATCCCGACAAACACAACATATAGAATTACGGATAGATGATCTTGATCATGTTAGGCAGCTCACAAGATCCGACAATGAAGCACATGAGGAGAAGACAACCATCTAGCTACTGCTATGGACCCATAGTCCAGGGGTGAACTACTCACCGATCACTCCGGAGGCGACCATGGCGGTGAAGAGTCCTCCGGGAGATGATTCCCCTCTCCGGCGGGGTGCCGGAGGTGATCTCCGAATCCCCCGAGATGGGATTGGCGGCGGCGGCGTCACAGTAAGGTTTTCCGTATCGTGGCTCTCGGTACTGGGGGTTTCGCGATGAAGGCTTTAAGTAGGCGGAAGGGCAACGTGGGGGGCCACACGAGGGCCCCACACGCCAGGGCCGCGCGGCCAAGGGCCAGGCCGCGCCGCCCTGTTGTGTCGGCGCCTCGTGGCCCCACTTCCTTTCCCCCTCGGTCTTCTGGAAGCTTCGTGCAAAAATAGGACCCCGGGCGTTGATTTCGTCCAATTCCGAGAATATTTCCTTTGTAGGATTTCTGAAACCAAAAACAGCAGTAAAACAGACAACTTGCTCTTCGGCATCTCGTTAATAGGTTAGTGCCGGAAAATGCATAAATACGACATATAATGTGTATAAAACATGTAGATATCATCAATAATGTGGCATGGAACATAAGAAATTATCGATACGTCGGAGACGTATCGGATCCCTAAGCTTAGTTCTCGCTCGTCCCGAGCAGGTAAACGATAACAAAGATAATTTCGGAGTGACATGCCATCATAACCTTGATCATACTATTGTAAACATATGTAATGAATGCAGCGATCAAAACAATGGTAATGACATGAGTAAACAAATGAATCATAAAGCAAAGACTTTTCATGAATAGCACTTCAAGACAAGCATCAATAAGTCTTGCATAAGAGTTAACTCATAAAGCAATAAATCAAAGTAAAGGTATTGAAGCAACACAAAGGAAGATTAAGTCTCAGCGGTTGCTTTCAACTTATAACATGTATATCTCATGGATAATTGTCAACATAGAGAAATATAACAAGTGCAATATGCAAGTATGTAGGAATCAATGCACAGTTCACACAAGTGTTTGCTTCTTGAGGTGGAGAGAAATAGGTGAACTGACTCAACATTAAAAGTAAAAGAAAGGTCCTTCAAAGAGGAAAGCATCGATTGCTATATTTGTGCTAGAGCTTTTATTTTGAAAACAAGAAACAATTTTGTCAACGGTAGTAATAAAGCATATGTATCATGTAAATTATATCTTACAAGTTGCAAGCCTCATGCATAGTATACTAATAGTGCCCGCACCTTGTCCTAATTAGCTTGGACTACCGGGATCATCGCAATACACATGTTTTAACCAAGTGTCACAAAGGGGTACCTCCATGCCGCATGTACAAAGGTCTAAGGGGAAAGCTCGCATTTTGGATTTCTCGCGTTTGATTATTCTCAACTTAGACATCCATACCGGGACAACATGGACAACAGATAATGGACTCCTCTTTAATGCATAAGCATGTAGCAACAATTAGTGTTCTCATATGAGATTGAGGATATATATGTCCAAAACTGAAACTTCCACCATGATTCATGGCTTTAGTTAGCGGCCCAATGTTCTTCTCTAACAATATGCATGCTCTAACCATTAAAGTGGTAGATCTCCCTTACTTCAGACAAGACGGACATGCATAGCAACTCACATGATATTCAACAAAGAGTAGTTGATGGCGTCCCCAGAAGCATGGTTATCGCACAACAAGCAACTTAATAAGAGATAAAGTACATAAGTACATATTCAATACCACAATAGTTTTTAAGGCTATTTGTCCCACGAGCTATATACTGTAAAGGTAGAGAATAGAAATTTTAAAGGTAGCACTCAAGCAATTTACTTTGGAATGGCGGAGAAATACCATGTAGTAGGTAGATATGGTGGACACAAATGGCATAGTGGTTGGCTCAAGGATTTGGATGCATGAGAAGTATTCCCTCTCGATACAAGGTTTAGGCTAGCAAGGTTATTTGAAACAAACACAAGGATGAACCGGTGCAGCAAAACTCACATAAAAGACATATTGTAAACATTATAAGACTCTACACCGTCTTCCTTGTTGTTCAAACTCAATACTAGAAATTATCTAGACTTTAGAGAGACCAAATATGCAAACCAAATTTAGCAAGCTCTAGGTGTTTCTTCATTAATGGGTGCAAAGTATATGATGCAAGAGCTTAAACATGAGCACAACAATTGCCAAGTATCAAATTATTCAAGACATTTTAGAATTACTACATGTAGCATTTCCCGATTCCAACCATATAACAATTTAACGAAGAAGATTCAACCTTCGCCATGAATACTATGAGTAAAACCTAAGGACATATTTGTCCATATGCAACAGCGGAGCGTGTCTCTCTCCCACACAATGAATGCTAGGATCCATTTTATTCAAACAAAACAAAAACAAACCGACGCTCCAAGCAAAGTACATAAGATGTGATGGAATAAAAATATAGTTTCAGGGGAGGAACCCGATAATGTTGTCGATGAAGAAGGGGATGCCTTGGGCATCCCCAAGCTTAGACGCTTGAGTCTTCTTAAAATATGCAGGGGTGAACCACCGGGGCATCCCCAAGCTTAGATCTTTCACTCTCCTTGATCATATTGTATCATTTCCCTCTCTTGATCCTTGAAAACTTCCTCCACACCAAACTCGAAACAACTCATTAGAGTGTTAGTGCATAATAAAAATTCACATGTTCAGAGGTGACACAATCATTCTTAACACTTCTGGACATTGCATAAAGCTACTGGACATTAATGGAACAAAGAAATTCATCCACCATAGCAAAAGAGGCAATGCGAAATAAAAGGCAGAATCTGTCAAAACAGAACAATCCGTAAAGATGGATTTTATTGAGGCACCAGACTTGCTCAAATGAAAATTCCCAAATTGAATGAAAGTTGCGTATATATCTGAGGATCACGCACGTAAATTGGCATATTTTCTGAGCTACCTACAGAGAGGCAGGTCGAAATTCGTGACAGCAAAGAAATATGTTACTGCGCAGTAATCCAAATCTAGTATGAACCTTACTATCAAAGACTTTACTTGGCACAACAATGCACAAAACTAAGATAAGGAGAGGTTGCTACAGTAGTAAACAACTTCCAAGACTCAAATATAAAACAAAAATATTGTAGTAAAAACATGGGTTGTCTCCCATAAGCGCTTTTCTTTAACGCCTTTCAGCTAGGCGCAGAAAGTGTATATCAAGTAACATCAAGAGACGAAGCATCAACATCATAACTTGTTCTAATAATAGAATCAAAAGGTAACTTCATTCTCTTTCTAGGGAAGTGTTCCATACCTTTCTTGAGAGGAAATTGATATTTAGTATTACCTTCCTTCATATCAATGATAGCTCCAACAGTTCGAAGAAAAGGTCTTCCCAATATAATGGGACAAGATGCATTGCATTCAATATCCAAGACAACAAAATCAACGGGGACAAGGTTATTGTTAACGGTAATGCGAACATTATCAACTCTCCCCAAAGGTTTCTTTATAGCATTATCAACAAGATTAACATCCAAACAATTTTTCAATGTGGCAAGTCAAGCATTTCATAAATTTTCTTAGGCATAACGGAAATACTTGCACCAAGATCACATAAAGCATTACAATCAAAGTTATTGACCTTCATCTTAATGATGGGCTCCCAACCATCCTCTAGCTTTCTAGGAATAGAAGTTTCAAGTTTTAGTTTCTCTTCTCTAGCTTTTATGAGAGCATTTGTAATATGTTTTGTGAAAGCCAAGTTTATAGCACTAGCGTTGGGACTTTTAGCAAGTTTTTGTAAGAACTTTATAACTTCAGAGATGTGGCAATCATCAAAATCCAAACCATTATAATCTAAAGCAATGGGATCATCATCCCCAATGTTGGAAAAAATTTCAGCAGTTTTATCACAGGCAATTTCAGCAGTTTTAGCAGTTTCAGGCAATTTTGCACGCTTTGCACTAGGAGTAGAAACATTGCCAACACCAATTATTTTACCATTGATAGTAGGAGGTGCAGCAACATGTGGAGCATTAGCATTACTAGTGGTGGTAATAGTCCAAACTTTAGCTACATTTTTCTCTTTAGCTAGTTTTTCATTTTCTTCTCTTTCCCACCTAGCATGCAATTCAGCCATCAATCTTATATTCTCATTAATTTTAACTTGGATGGCATTTGCTGTAGTAACAATTTTATTTTCAGTATCCCTATTAGGCATAACTTCGATTTCAAAAGATCAACATCAGAGGCAAGACTATCAACCTTAGAAGCGAGAATATCAATTTTATTGAGCTTTTCCTCAACAGATTTGTTAATAGCAGTTTGTGTACTAATAAATTCTTTAAGCATAGCTTCAAGTCCAGGGGGTGTGTTCCTATTATTGTTGTAAGAATTCCCATAAGAATTATCATAACCGTTACCATTATTATAAGGATATGGCCTATAGTTATTACTAGAATTGTTCAGATAAGCATTGTTGTTGAAATTATTATTATTAATGAAGTTTACATCAACATGTTCTTCTTGGGCAACCAATGAAGCTAATGGAACATTATTAGGATCAACATTAGTCCTATCATTCACAAGCATAGACATAATAGCATCAATCTTATCACTCAAGGAAGAGGTTTCTTCGACGAATTTACCTTCTTACCTTGTGGAGCTCTTTCCGTGTGCCATTCGGAGTAATTAATCATCATATTATCAAGGAGCTTTGTTGCTTCACCAAGAGTGATGGACATAAAGGTACCTCCAGCAGCTGAATCCAATAGGTTCCGCGAAGAAAAGTTCAGATCCCGCATAAAAGGTTTGGATGATCATCCAAGTAGTCGATCCATGGGTTGGGCAATTTTTAACCAAAGATTTCATTCTTTCCCAAGCTTGAGCAACATGCTCATTATCCAATTGTTTAAAATTCATTATGCTACTTCTCAAAGATATAATTTTAGCAGGGGATAATATCTACCAATAAAAGCATCCTTGCATTTATTCCATGAATCAATACTATTCTTAGGCAGAGATAGCAACCAATCTTTAGCTCTTCCTCTTAATGAGAAAGGAAACAATTTTAATTTTATAATGTCACCATCTACATCTTTATACTTTTGCATTTCACACAATTCAACAAAGTTATTGAGATGGGCAGCGAGCATCATCGGAACTAACACCTGAAAATTGCTCTCGCATAACAAGATTCAAGAAAGCAGGTTTAATTTCAAAGAATTCTGCTGTAGTAGCAGGTGGAGCAATAGGAGTGCATAAGAAATCATTATTATTTGTGGTTGTGAAGTCACACAACTTAGTATTTTCAGGAGTGGCCATTTTAGCAGTAGTAAATAAAGCAAATTAGATAAAATAAATGCAAGTAACTAATTTTTTTGTGTTTTGATATAATGCAGCGAACAAGTAAGTAAATAAAATAAAGCAAGACAAAAACAAAGTAAAGAGATTGGATTGTGGAGACTCCCCTTGCAGCGTGTCTTGATCTCCCCGGCAACGGCGCCAGAAAATATGCTTGATGGCGTGTAACTCACACGTTCGTTGGGAACCCCAAGAGGAAGGTATGATGCGCACAGCAGCAAGTTTTCCCTCGTAAAGAAACCAAGGTTTATCGAACCAGGAGGAGCCAAGAAGCACGTTGAAGGTTGATGGCGGCGGGATGTAGTGCGGCGCAACACCAGGGATTCCGGCGCCAACGTGGAACCTGCACAACACAACCAAAGTACTTTGCCCCAACGAAACAGTGAGGTTCTCAATCTCACCGGCTTGTTGTAACAAAGGATTAGATGTATAGTGTGGATGATGATTGTTTGCAGAAAATAGTAGAACAAGTATTGCAGATTGTATTCAGTATAAAAGGATAGGACCGGGGTCCACAGTTCACTAGAGGTGTCTCTCCCATAAGATAAATAGCATGTTGGGTGAACAAATTACAGTCGGGCAATTGACAAATAGAGAGGGCATAACAATGCACATACATGATATGATGAATATTGTGAGATTTAATTGGGCATTACGACAAAGTACATAGACCGCTATCCAAGCATGCATCTATGCCTAAAAAGTCCACCTTCGAGGTTATCATCCGAACCCCTTCCAGTATTAAGTTGCAAAACAACGGACAATTGCATTAAGTATGGTGCGTAATGTAATCAATAACTACATCCTCGGACATAGCATCAATGTTTTATCCCTAGTGGCAACAACACATCCACAACCTTAGAACTTTCCGTCACTCGTCCCGCATTTAATGGAGGCATGAACCCACTATCTAGCATAAATACTCCCTCTTGGAGTTAAGAGCAAAAACTTGGCCGAGCCTCTACTAATAACGGGGAGCATGCAAGATCATAAACAACACATAGGTAATAGATTGATAATCAACATAACATAGTATTCTCTATCCATCGGATCCCGACAAACACAACATATAGAATTACGAGATAGATGATCTTGATCATGTTAGGCAGCTCACAAGATCCGACAATGAAGCACATGAGGAGAAGACAACCATCTAGCTACTGCTATGGACCCATAGTCCAGGGGTGAACTACTCACTCATCACTCCGGAGGCGACCATGGCGGTGAAGAGTCCTCCGGGAGATGATTCCCCTCTCCGGCAGGGTGCCGGAGGTGATCTCCGAATCCCCCGAGATGGGATTGGCGGCGGCGGCGTCACGCAAGGTTTTCCGTATCGTGGCTCTCGGCATCGGGGGTTTCGCGACGAAGGCTTTAAGTAGGCGGAAGGGCAACGCGGGGGCCACACGAGGGCCCCACACGCCAGGGCCGCGCGGCCAAGGGCCGGGCCGCGCCGCCCTCGTTGTGTCGGCGCCTCGTGGCCCCACTTCCTTTCCCCTCGGTCTTCCGGAAGCTTCGTGCAAAAATAGGACCCCGGGCGTTGATTTCGTCCAATTCCGAGAATATTTCCTTTGTAGGATTTCCGAAACCAAAAATAGCGAGAAAACGAGCAATCGGCTCTTCGGCATCTCGTTAATAGGTTAGTGCCGGAAAATGCATAAATACGACATATAATGTGTATAAAACATGTAGATATCATCAATAATGTGGCATGGAACATAAGAAATTATCGATACGTCGGAGACGTATC
>NC_061513.1:356771779-356792200 GCF_022539505.1 Lolium rigidum | reverse complement strand
GCCCATCTTAATGGCTATAAAGAAAGAACTTCTTGGGAGATAACCCATGTGTTTATTTTGCTACAAGTACCTCTATTTTATATTTGTGTCTTGGAAGTTGTTACTACTGTAGCAACCTCTCCTTATCTTATTTTATTGCATTGTTGTGCCAAGTAAAGTCTTTGATAGAAAGGTTGATACTAGATTTGGATTGCTGCGCAGCTTACAGCATTTCTTTGTTGTCACGAATTTCGACCTGCCTCTCTCGTAGGTAGCTCAGAAAAATATGCCAATTTACGTGCGTGATCCTCAGATATGTACGCAACTTTCATTCAATTTGGGCATTTTCATTTGGGCAAGTCTGGTGCCTCAATAAAATCCATCTTTACGGACTGTTCTGTTTTGACAGATTCTGCCTTTTTTATTTCGCATTGCCTCTTTTGCTATGGTGGATGAATTTCTTTGTTCCATTAATGTCCAGTAGCTTTATGCAATGTCCAGAAGTGTTAAGAATGATTGTGTCACCTCTGAACATGTTAATTTTTATTGTGCACTAACCCTCTAATGAGTTGTTTCGAGTTTGGTGTGGAGGAAGTTTTCAAGGATCAAGAGAGGAGGATGATATACTATGATCAAGAAGAGTGAAAGCTCTAAGCTTGGGGATGCCCCGGTGGTTCATCCCTGCATATTTCAAGAAGACTCAAGCATCTAAGCTTGGGGATGCCCAAGGCATCCCCTTCTTCATCGACAAATTATCGAGTTCCTTCTCTTGAAACTATATTTTTATTCGGTCACATCATATGTACTTTACTTGGAGCGTCTGTGTGCTTTTGTTTTTGTTTTTATTTGAATAAATGCTTGTGTGGGAGAGAGACACGCTCCGCTGGTTCATATGAACACATGTGTTCTTAGCTTTTATTTTTCATGGCGAAGGTTGAAACTGCTTCGTTAATTGTTATATGGTTGGAAACGGAAAATGCTACATGTAGTAATTCTAAAATGTCTTGAATAATGTGATACTTGGCAATTGTTGTGCTCATGTTTAAGCTCTTGCATCGTATACTTTGCACCTATTAATGAAGAAATACATAGAGCTTGCTAAAATTTGGTTTGCATAATTGGTCTCTCTAAAGTCTAGATAATTTCTAGTATTGAGTTTTGAACAACAAGGAAGACGGTGTAGAGTCTTATAATGTTTACAATATGTCTTTTATGTGAGTTTTGCTGCACCGGTTCATCCTTGTGTTTGTTTCAAATAACCTTGCTAGCCTAAACCTTGTATCGAGAGGGAATACTTCTCATGCATCCAAAATCCTTGAGCCAACTACTATGCCATTTGTGTCCACCATACCTACCTACTACATGGTATTTCTCCGCCATTCCAAAGTAAATTACTTCATGTGCTACCTTGAAACTATTCAAAAGCTATTATCTCTTATTTGTGTCAATGTTTTATAGCTCATGAGGAAGTATGTGGTGTTTATCTTTCGATCTTGTCATTTACTTCGGACAGACTTTCACCAATGGACTAGTGGCTTCATCCGCTTATCCAATAATTTTGCAAAAAGAGCTGGCAATGGGGTTCCCAGCCCCAATTAATTAACTTTCATTAATAATTCTCTTCACATGTTTTGCTCTGATTCGTCAGTAAGCAACTTAATTTTGCAAATAGACACTCCTTCATGGTATGTGAATGTTGGAAGGCACCCGAGGATTCGGTTAGCCATGGCTTGTGTAAGCAAAAGGTTGGGAGGAGTGTCATCTATAAATAATAAAACTAAAGTACATGTGTAAACAAAAGAGAAGAGGGATGATCTACCTTGCTGGTAGAGATAACGTCCTTCATGGGAGCCGCTCTTGAAAGTCTGGTTGATAAGGTAGTTAGAGTACCCGCTACCATTCGTTGACAACAACAAACACCTCTCAAAACTTTACTTTTATGCTCTCTATATGATTTCAAAACTTAAAAAAGCTCTAGCACATGATTTAATCCATGCTTCTCTCTGCGAAGGGCCATTCTTTTACCTTTTATGTTGAGTCAGTTCACCTATTTCTCTCCACCTCAAGAAGCAAACACTTGTGTGAACTGTGCATTGATTCCTACATACTTGCATATTGCACTTGTTATATTACTCTATGTTGACAATTATCCATGAGATATACATGTTACAAGTTGAAAGCAACCGCTGAAACTTAATCTTCCTTTATGTTGCTTCAATACCTTTACTTTGATTTATTGCTTTATGAGTTAACTCTTATGGAAGACTTATTGATGCTTGTCTTGAAGTACTATTCATGAAAAGTCTTTGCTTTATGATTCATTTGTTTACTCATGTCATTACCATTGTTTTGATCGCTGCATTCATTACATATGCTTACAATAGTATGATCAAGGTTATGATGGCATGTCACTCCAGAAATTATCTTTGTTAGTTTACCTGCTCGGGACGAGCAGGAACTAAGCTTGGCGATGCTGATACGTCTCCGACGTATCGATAATTTCTTACGTTCCATGCCACATTATTGATGATATCTACATGTTTTATACATACTTTATGTCATTATTATGCGTTTTTCGGAACTAACCTATTGACGAGATGCCGAAGGGCCGGTTCTCGTTTTCTGCTGTTTTTGGTTCCAGAAATCCTAGTAAGGAAATATTCTCGGAATTGGACGAAATCAACGCCCAGGTTCCTATTTTTCCCGGAAGCATCCAGAACACCCGAGAGAGGCCAGAGGGGGGCCACAGGCCCACCACACATGACCCCGGCGCGGCCTGGGGGTGGCCCGCGCCCCCCTAGCGTGTCGTCGCCTCGTTGACATTCTGACGCCGCCTCTTCGCCTATAAAAAGGTCCCTGACCTAAAACTTCGATACGGAAAAGCCACGGTACGAGAAACCTTCCAGAGCCGCCGCCATCGCGAAGCCAAGATCTGGGGGACGGAGTCTCGTTCCGGCACGCCGCCGGGACGGGAAGTGCCCCGGAAGGCTCCTCCATCGACACCACCGCCATCTTCATCAACGCTGCTGTCTCCCATGAGGAGGGAGTAGTTCTCCATCGAGGCTCGGGGCTGTACCGGTAGCTATGTGGTTCATCTCTCGCCTATGTACTTCAATACAATAATCTCATGAGCTGCCTTACATGATTGAGATTCATATGATGATGCTTGTAATCTAGATGTCATTGTGCTAGTCAAGTGGATTTTACTTATGTGATATCCGGAGACTCCTTGTCCCACGTGTGTAAAGGTGACAGTGTGTGCTCCGTGTGGGTCTCTTAGGCTACATTTCACATAATACTTATTCACTGTTATGAATGGCATAGTGAAGTGCTTATTTATATCTCTTTATGATTGCAATGTGTTTTGTATCACAATTTATCCGTGTGCTACTCTAGTGATGTTATTAAAGTAGTTTATTCCTCCCGCACGGTGTAATGGTGACGAGTGTGTGCATCGTGTAGTACTTGGCGTAGGCTATGATTGTGATCTCTTGTAGATTATGAAGTTAACTATTGCTATGATGGTATTGATGTGATCTATGCCTCCTTTCGTAGTGTGAAGGTGACACTGTGCATGCTATGTTAGTACTTGGTTTGATTATGTTGATCTGTCATGCACTCTAAGGTTATTTAAACATGAACATTGAATATTGTGGAGCTTGTTAACTCCGGCATTGAGGGTTCTTGTAATCCTACACAGTTAGTGGTGTTCATCATCCAACAAAAGGGTGTAGAGTCTAGCATCTATTTATTTATTCTGTTATGTGATCAAAGTTGAGAGTGTCTACTAGTGAAAGTATGATCCCTAGGCCTTGTGCCTAAATACTGCTATCGCTGCTTGTTTACTGTTTTACTGCATCTTTACTTCCTGCAATATTGCTACCATCAACTGCACGCCAGCAAGCACTTTTCTGGCGCCGTTACTACTGCTCATATTCATTCATACCACCTGTATTTCACTATCTCTTCGCCGAACTAGTGTACCTATTAGGTGTGTTGGGGACACAAGAGACTTCTTGCTTTGTGGTTGCAGGGTTGCTTGAGAGGGATATCTTTGACCTCTTCCTCCCTGAGATCGATAAACCTTGGGTGATCCACTTAAGGGAAACTTGCTGCTGTTCTACAAACCTCTGCTCTTGGAGGCCCAACACTGTCTACAAGAATAGAAGACCCGTAGACATCACTAATATTCTTGCAAAGTGCAAAGCCCCTTGGGGCAAGGCACCATGATTCTTACCTTTCTTACCACAAGCCTATCCCAAGTTTCTACCTTACAAGTTTTTACTTGTTTATTCAAAGAGTTACTTTTATAGTTAACTTTGGTCTAAGTTAAAGAAGGTTACTAGAGTAGTAAAGTTAGTCGCAAGTTAGCCAAGCAAGATTAGCACCCCTCATGATTAGTGCTAGTGCTAAATACTAAAACTTGACTACTCTAGATGGGAACATGTGACTTTGAAATGAATTTGAAACCTTGGAATGATGAGTCATTCCATTGAATGATTTTTGAAGGTGAATATGACCAAGAGAGGATGGTGATTTTTGATACAAAACTGATATTGGTTTGAATGCGATACCTTTCCAATATTGAGTACCCCCACAATACCTGATTATGGGTAGGGCTTAACCGGAAATTTATGCATCTTAGTATGGGTTCCCTCTGAACACACATCATAGGGGTTATGCCGAGGCTGCCTCCGTTGTTGAGAAATGATGTGAATTGAGGTGAATTGTACGGCCAAGCCCCGTGCAGTTCCCAAGTTGACAGTTGGTCTTCACTGGGGGCCAAGCTCATGGGGAGAGGTGCTCACACTAGGATTTGTAAGTGAAAGGTTATGGTTGATGATCCGCGTACTGTGTTACGATGATTCGGGGTAATCCCGACGGATGAAATCAAATGTTGTGGCACAAGTGTGCAACCTCTGCAGAGTGTAAATCTATTCGAATAATCGTGTCCACGGTTACGGACGGTTGGAAAGGCCATACAGTGTCCGATGTCAAATCTTTTAAAATGATGGTGAAGTGAATGGTGAATTGGTGACTTGACTTTGAATCACAACAATGTGGTGGGAATGACACTAATGTTCCCACTTGAGTTAGTCTAGCACATTAATAAGTCTTTTCTCAAATACTTGTGAACTCAAATTGGCTTTATGCAAATAAACTAGAGCTTAGCACCCCCTACTAGAACTCGTTTAGTACTTACATTAGTATTAGTTTGCGAGTACTTTAAAGTACTCACGGCTGTGTCCCTGGCTATTCAAATGGCCAGACTATGAAGAGGAGCAGAACTATCAAGATGACGACAACCAAGATGTCTACGACAACTAGGGAATCTTCTGACGTCAGACGTTGGCATGTGGACTAGAGAGTCCCTTCTATCTTACGCTTCCGCTATGAACTTGTGTATGTCCGTTGATCAGTAGATCAACTATTTGTGTAATATTGGATCATGTGATCTATTTGTAAGACGGCTATGGTATGTAATGAATGATGACTTGTGATATTCAACTGTTATGTCTCGCAACAACAATATTCCTGGGATTGCGATGTATGGCATAACGAGCATCCGGACGTAAAAATCCGGGTGTTGACAAGTTGGTATCGAGCCATTGTTTGACCTTAGGAGACCCTAGTTAGAATGGACGTCTGAAAAACTTAGTTTCAAAAACCAATGAAGTGAATATTTGTGAAAACTTGTTCTTACTCTTATCCTTGAGATCTTTTTCAAAAATGAGAAATCTATACTCTACTTTGTTTGCAAGCCTACATAAATTTTTGCACACTTGACTACTTCTTTAACTTACTTATCCTAATTGCTCACAGATGGAGTACCAATGGGAGTTCTATCAACTTGGTCCCGGAGGCGACCAAAGGTTCGAAAAGGATTTGAAGCAACTAGTGGAATATCTAGGACACCCGTATCCCGAGTTCTTCGGAATACCCCTCAACAACCACTCCGGAGAACCCCCTCGGTGGGAAGTTTCTACTCGATCTACGAAGAAAGCTTGGAGCCCCGGTATGGGAAACCATCTCGGTTTTCCGTAACGGGAAACACTTGGAAGGAAGGACTAGTCGAGCTATGCAAGAAGCAATTTCCCGTCTGTGTGGACAAAATGAGAACAAGATCAAGAACACTCGCTTCATCTACTACCCAAGACATGACTCCATGGGAAGATCGATGACCATGCCACCACACACGGAGATGAACCACTATGTAGCACACCAGGACTTTAGGCTGTACAAAACCCACAGGGATTTGGACAACGCCCTCGCCTCTCGCCAAGCACATCACCCGTGAAGACGAAGAATCCACCCTGAAGAGTAGTATCACCCCAGCACTTAAGTAGGTGTGAGTTGTATCAGGATCCCCTTGTATCGTAGAGCGAATGAATGGTTCTTCAAACCAACGGTGTGTTAGAATTGTAATGTGTGATGTTTGGTATGAATGAAAAAGTGTTGCTGGTTTTTACCCCCTCAACACTACTCAAGTTTTCAAGTTTTGAACTTCGTGAACTTTAATTCAAACAAACCGTAGAAATTTCTCTCTTATCTTATCATCTACTCCGATACTCAGATGGCCCCACCAACCCGCAGCGCCAACCAAGACGCCATGATGCAGATGCTAGAGATGATGATGGCCGACCGAGAAGCCGAGAGAGCTGAACGCCAAGCCAACATCGCTGCACTGCAGCAGATGCCTGAACAACAACGGCCATGGAAACCACGACCACCCCGGGTCAAAACCGAAGAACTTTCAGAACACCAACCCACCTATTTTCAGCAAGACCGAAGAGCCCCTCGATGCGGATGATCGGCTCCGGACAATGGAGAACAACCTCGAGGTTGCACAAGTTGAAGCCACCGAGAAAGTACTCGTTTGCCACCCACTACTCGTCGGACCCGCACGAGCCTGGTGGACGAGCGCCCGCGCAATGAATGCGGGACGGATGATGACCCGGGAAGACTTCAAGCTGAAGTTTAGCAAGTACCATGTGCCCCAAGGACTGATTAAGAAGATGAGAGACGAGTTCCGCGAACTCAAGCAAGGCAGTAATGTCCGTGGTAGAATACCGCGACAGATTCCTTACTCGTTAAGGTACGCCCGGACGAGACCGACACCAATGAGAAGCGGAAGGAAAGATTTCTGAACGGACTCCACGACGAGATGCGGACCGTATCGGTCAACATTCCCTTTGCTCGACCTAGAAGCCCCGGTGGACTCCGCCATCCAGATGGAAGGGAAACTTCACCAAGCCAACGAGAACCGCAAACGCTGAATGATGAATCAGCATGGGTCCAGCAATACCCAGAAGTACCGCAACAACTCATCTGGAGGATATACTCCAAAATACAACAAGCCCCCGCTCGAGAATTACCGCCCAAACTACACCAACAACCACGGAGGACCCCCGAAGCCCAGAGGCAACAACAACAACAATCACACCAGCAACAACAACCCCAACAACAACAACAACGGGAACAACAACAACAACAACAACAACAACAACAACAACAACAACAACAACAACAACAACAACAACAACAACAACAACACTGGCCCTAGGACTGGAAGCAACGACATCCCCGTCGCCAACAAGGACAAGGCCACCATCACCTGTTAGGAGTGTGGAGTGGTTGGGCATTACTCCAATGAGTGCACCAAGAGACTCGCCAAGATTTCCGCCAACACCGCTGCACCTGCTCAGAACCAACGCCGCTTTGCCGCAAGAAAGAACCAGAACAACAACGGCCGCTTCTACAACATGACTGCCACAGAAGCCCAAGAAGCACCTCAGGCCATGCCAAGTATGTTTCCCTGTTAAATCATATCGCCCAATCTCTCTTAGGGACCTAACTTTTCTTAAAATCTCGGGACGAGATTTGTTTAAGGGGGAAGGGTTTGTAACACCCCAAATTTCAAAACAAAGAGAAAATGAATTTCCTTTTTCCAAAAATGAGAACCAACAAAAACTTTTCTTACATAGAGTGCTATGTCTAGTGCTCATACATAATATTTGTGTTTTGCCATGATGTGTGTTATTTTGCTTATGTGATAAACCCTAAAACCCTAAAGTGATCAAGTAAAGATCACAAACCAAATAAAATAAAAGAGAAAGAAATCAAATAAGAAAAACCCTAAACCTTAACCTTCTCAAAAATCATTTGGATCTATTTTGAGAAACCAAAATAAAAGAAAAAGACATATATGGGCATGTAGCCCTAATATGTAAATTTTGAACTCTACCTTGCTTACTTTGCTAAAGGGTGGTGAACCATTGCCAAACTTGCTAAACCCTAAACCTCATCCCTCTTGTCACAAATCCTTGAAAAACAAAATAAAAAGATCTTAATTAAGAAAAAGGCATAGGCAAGCCTATGGCTACTTTTGCAAATGCTCCAACCTTGAGTGTTAATCTTGGTAGGTGTTTTGAAATACATCAACACACTCAACAAAGTAATTACCAACCAATTCAAGTGAGAAGAAAAATAAAATCAAACATATGCATAGAGGCATATGTGGCACTTAGCCAAAATATCCAATCTTGACCTAGGCACCCCCATTGCCTCAAATTGGTTTGCACCCTTTACCCAACTCTTTCTAACACCAAATAAACCTCACCCAGGTCAAAGAGAAGCGAAGAAAAAGAAAATAATAAAAGTTAGAAAATCACAAAACCCTCACATATGGTTTATGCCATTTTTTTTTCCAAATTTTGACCTAGACCAATTTGGTCTTCACCATTAGTTGTGTTATGTTACTAAACACTTATTACAACTTTTGGAATCAAAGAAACACAAATCAAATCAAATTCAAACTCAAATTGTGATCACATGTGATTATGGTCAGTTCTGCCAATTACATTCTGGTCACTACTTTGAGCCTCTGCAATTCAAGTTTTTCAAACTAAACTTTCCCAATTCTTTGCACCTCATCCAAGAGCACATGAAGGAGAACAACTTTGGTCAAGACCACCATGTCAAACTCATCTTGGATCAAATTCTATGCTCATGTAAAGTTGGAACTTTTTATTATGTGCAACAATCTCACTTTGCCAATTTTTGCTATTCTTTGAATTTTAAAATTCCACCACCACACATGTTTGTCCCTGGCCATTTTCAACTTATCCAAATACCCCATTTTCAAATTTGGAATCCTTTTGAATCCAACCAAATTTGGTGAAATTTGGCAAATTACAAATAGGGAAATATGCAAACACTATTTAAAATAGTGTTTGGCCTAAACCCTAGTGCCCCATTTCACTCCACCTTGCTCCCCTGTCCCCTCTCTCCCTACTCCATGAACAGAAACCCTAAGGGGACAAGTAGACCAAGCATGTGCATGGCCATGCCGGCCATGTCACACATGGACATGCTCCCGTCCCCTCCTTCCTTCTCCAACCCTGCCCCCCATGTCTACTGGCTCCACCTCGACTCCCTACACCACCTAGCATCGCCAGTTGTCGAGGAGGAAGCTGGCAGGCGCTAGACCAACTCGCGCCCACGGCGGCCAGGCATGTCGTGGACGTCGCAGCACGCACGCCACGGGCACCCGCAGGCCACCTGCCGCAACGACGAGCTACGCCTTCCCCGGACCCCATTCCTTCGCCATCAGCTTCGCCGTAGCAGCGCCAACCCGTGTGACACGCGCCCGTGCTCTCTGATGGCATGTAAGACACACGTCTGTTGGGAACCCCAAGAGGAAGGTGTGATGCATACAGCAGCAAGTTTTCCCTCAGTAAGAAACCAAGGTTATCGAACCAGTAGGAGTCAAGGAGCACGTGAAGGTTGTTGGTGGCGGAGTGTAGTGCGGCGCAACACCAGGGATTCCGGCGCCAACGTGGAACCTGCACAACATAATCAAAGTACTTTGCCTCAACGTAACAGTGAGGTTGTCAATCTCACCGGTTTGCTGTAAACAAAGGATTAGATGTATAGTGTGGATGATGATGATTGTTTGCGAAGAACAATAAAGAACAATTGCAGTAGATTGTATTTCAGATGTAAAGAATAGGACCGGGGTCCACAGTTCACTAGTGGTGTCTCTCCCATAAGATAAACGGATGTTGGGTGAACAAATTACGGTTGGGCAATTGACAAATAAAGAAGGCATAACAATGCACATACATATATCATGATGAGTACTATGAGATTTAATCGGGGCATTACGACAAAGTACATAGACCGCTATCCAAGCATGCATCTATGCCTAAAAAGTCCACCTTCGAGGTTATCATCCGAACCCCCTCCGGTATTAAGTTGTAAACAACGGACAATTGCATTAAGTATGGTGCGTAATGTAATCAACACAAATATCCTTAGACAAAGCATCGTTGTTTTATCCCTAGTGGCAACAACACATCCACAACCTTAGAACTTTCGTCACATCGTCCTGCATTTAATGGAGGCATGAACCCACTATCGAGCATAAATACTCCCTCTTGGAGTCACAAGTATCAACTTGGCCGGAGCCTCTACTAGCAACGGAGAGCATGCAAGAACATAAATAACATATATGATAGATTGATAATCAACTTGACATAGTATTCAATATTCATCGGATCCCAACAAACACAACATGTAGCATTACAAATAGATGATCTTGATCATGATAGGCAGCTCACAAGATCTAACATGATAGCACAATGAGGAGAAGACAACCATCTAGCTACTGCTATGGACCCATAGTCCAGGGGTGGACTACTCACACATCGATCCGGAGGCGATCATGGCGATGAAGAGACCTCCGGGAGATGATTCCCCTCTCGGCGAGGTGCCGGAGGCGATCTCCTGAATCCCCGAGATGGGATTGGCGGCGGCGGCGTCTCTGGAAGGTTTTCTGTATCGTGGCTCTCGGTACTGGGGGTTTCGCGACGAAGGCTTTAAGTAGGCGGAAGGGCAGGTCAGGGGGGCGTCACGAGGGGCCCACACAACAGGCCGGCGCGGCCAGGGCTTGGGCCGCGCCGCCCTAGTGTGTCGCCACCTCGTGGCCCCACTCGTATCCTCTTCGGTCTTCTGGAAGCTTCGTGGAAAAATAGGACCCTGGGTGTTGATTTCGTCCAATTCCGAGAATATTTCCTTACTAGGATTTCTGAAACCAAAAACAGCAGAAAACAAGAATCGACTCTTCGGCATCTCGTCAATAGTTTAGTGCCGTAAAATGCATAATAATGACATATAATGTGTATAAAACATGTGAGTATCATCATAAAAGTAGCATGGAACATAAGAAATTATAGATACGTTTGAGACGTATCAAGCATCCCCAAGCTTAGTTCCTACTCGCCCTCGAGTAGGTAAACGATAACAAAGATAATTTACGAAGTGACATGCTATCATAATCTTGATCATACTATTGTAAGCATATGAGATGAATGCAGAGATTCGAAGCAATGATGAAGATAATGAGTAAACAAATGAATCATATAGCAAAGACCTTTCATGAATAGTACTTTCAAGACAAGCATCAATAAGACTTGCATAAGAGTTACTCATAAAGCAATAAATTCTAAGAAAAGGTATTGAAGCAACACAAAGGAAGATATAAGTTTCAGCGGTTGCTTTCACTTCAACATATATATCTCATGGATAATTGTCAACACAAAGTAATATAACAAGTGCAATAGGTAAACATGTAAGAATCAATGCACACGAGTTGACACAAGTGTTTGCTTCGGGATAGAAAGAATAGGCAAACTGACTCAACAATAAAGTAAAAGATAGGCCCTTCGCGAGAGGAAGCATGGATTACTATTTTTGTGCTAGAGCTTTTCATTTTGAAAACATAGAAACAATTTTGTCAACGGTAGTAATAAAGCATATGTGTTATGTATAAGATATCTTATAAGTTGCAAGCCTCATGCATAGTATACTAATAGTGCTCGCACCTTGTCCTAATTAGCTTGGATTAACACGGATTATCATTGCATAGCATATGTTTCAACCAAGTGTCACAAAGGGGTACCTCTATGCCGCCTGTACAAAGGTCTAAGGAGAAAGCTCGCATTGGATTTCTCGCTTTTGATTATTCTCAACTTAGACATCCATACCGGGACAACATAGACAACAGATAATGGACTCCTCTTTAATGCATAAGCATTCAACAACAGTTAATTTTCTCATAAGAGATTGAGGATTGATTGTCCAAACTGAAACTTCCACCATGAATCATGGCTTTAGTTAGCGGCCCAATATTCTTCTCTAACAGTATGCATACTCAAACCATTTGATCATGAAAATTGCCCTTACTTCAGACAAGACGAACATGCATAGCAACTCACATGATATTCAACAAAGGTAAAAGAGTTGATGGCGTCCCAGAAACATGGTTACCGCTCAACAAGCAACTTATTAAGAAATAAGACACATAAGTACATATTCTTCACCACAATAGTTTTTAAGGCTACTTTCCCATGAGCTATATATTGCAAAGACAAAGAATAGAATTTTTAAAGGTAGCACTCAAGTAATGTACTTTGGAATGGCGGAGAAATACCATGTAGTAGGTAGGTATGGTGGACACAAATGGCATAGTATTTGGCTCAAGGATTTGGATGCACGAGAAGAATTCCTCTCAATACAAGGCTAGGCTAGCAAGGTTGTTTGAAGCAAACTCAAGTATAAAAGGTGCAGCAAAGCTCACATATGAACATATTGTAGGTATTATAAGACTTTACATTGTCTCCTTGTTGTTCAAACACCTCAACCAGAAAATATCTAGACACTAGAGATCAATCATGCAAACCAAATTTTAACAAGCTCTATGTAGTTATTCATTAATGAGTACAAGGTACATGATGCAAGAGCTTAAACATGATCTATATGAGCACAACAATTGCCAAGTATCACATTATTCAAGACATTAAACCATTTACCACATGCGGCATTTTCCGTTTCCAACCATATAACAATGAATGAAATAGTCCAACTTTCGCAATGAACATTAAAGATAAAGCTAAGAACATATTTGTTCATACGAAACAACGGAGCGTGTCTCTCTCCCAAACAAAGAATGCTAGGATCCGATCTTATTCAAACAAAAACAAAAACAAACGAGACGCTCCAAGTAAAGCACATAAGATGTGACGGAATAAAAATATAGTTTCACTAGAGGTGACCCGATAAGTTGTCGATGAAGAAGGGATGCCTTGGGCATCCCCAAGCTTAGACGCTTGGGTCTTCTTAAAATATGCAGGGATGAACCACGGGGGCATCCCCAAGCTTTGACTTTTCACTCCTCTTGATCATATTGTATCATCCTCCTCTCTTGACCCTTGAAAACTTCCTCCACACCAAACTCAAAACAAACTCATTAGAGGGTCAGTGCATAATTCATATATTCAGAGGTGACATAATCATTCTTAACACTTCTGGACATTGCACAAGGCTACTGAAAGTTAATGGAACAAAGAAATCCATCAAACATAGCAAAACAGGCAATGCGAAATAAAAGGCAGAATCTGTCAAAACAGAACGATCCGTAAAGACGAATTTTTTAGAGGCACCGGACTTGCTCAGATGAAAATGCCCAAATTGAATGAAAGTTGCGTACATATCTGAGGATCACGCACGTAAATTGGCAGATTTTTATAAATTTTCTACAGAGACTACTGCTCAAATTCGTGACAGCAAGAAATCTGTTCCTGCTCAGTAATCCAAATCTAGTATTGACTTTACTATCAAAGACTTTACTTGGCACAACAATGCAATAAAATAAAGATAAGGAGAGGCTGCTACAGTAATAACAACTTCCAAGACTCAAATATAAAACAAAGTGCAGAAGTAAAAAATAATGGGTTGTCTCCCATAAGCGCTTTTCTTTAACGCCTTTCAGCTAGGCGCAGAAAGTGTGAATCAAGTATTATCAAGAGATGAAGCATCAACATCATAATTTGTTCTAATAATAGAATCATAAGGTAACTTCATTCTCTTTCTAGGGAAGTGTTCCATACCTTTCTTGAGAGGAAATTGATATTTAATATTACCTTCCTTCATATCAATGGTAGCACCAACAGTTCGAAGAAAAGGTCTTCCCAATATAATGGGACAAGATGCATTGCATTCAATATCCAAGACAACAAAATCAACAGGGACAAGGTTATTGTTAACCATAATACGAACATTATCAATCCTCCCCAAAGGTTTCTTTATAGCATTACCAGCAAGATTAACATCCAAATAACAATTTTTCAATGGTGGCAAGTCAAGCATATCATAGATTTTCTTAGGCATAACAGAAATACTTGCACCAAGATCACATAAAGCATTACAATCAAAATCATTGACCCTCATCTTAATGATGGGCTCCCAACCATCTTCCAACTTCCTAGGAATAGAAGTTTCAAGTTTTAGTTTCTCTTCTCTAGCTTTTATGAGAGCATTTGTAATATGTTTTGTAAAGGCCAAATTTATAGCACTAGCATTGGGACTTTTAGCAAGTTTTTGTAAGAATTTTATAACTTAATAGATGTGACAATCATCAAAATCTAAATCATTATGACCTACAGCAATGGAATCATTGTCCCCAACATTTTGAAAAATTTCAGCAGTTTTATCAGTTTCAGCAGTTTTAGCGATTTCGAGCAATTTTGCACGCTTTGCACTAGGAGTAGAAACATTGGCAACACCAATTATTTTACCATTGATAGTAAGGGGTGTAGCAACATGTGAAGCATTATCATTACTAGTGGTGGTAATAGTCCAAACTTTAGCTACATTATCTTTAGCAAGTTTTTCATTTTCTTCTCTTTCCCACCTAGCATGCAATTCAGCCATCAATCTAATATTCTCATTAATTCGAACTTGGATGGCATTTGCTGTAGTAACAATTTTATTATCAATATCCTTATTAGGCATAACTTTCAATTTTAAAAGATCAACATCGAGGCAAGTCTATCAACCTTAGAAGCAAGAATATCAATTTTATCAATCTTTTCTTCAACAGATTTGTTAAAAGCAGTTTGTGTACTAATAAATTCTTTAAGCATGGCTTCAAGACCAGGGGGTACATTCCTATTATTGTTGTAAGAATTCCCATAAGAATTAACATAACCATTACCATTAGCGAAGGATATGGCCTATAGTTGTTACCAGAATTATTCCTATAAGCATTGTTGTTGAAATTATTACTTTTAATGAAATTCACATCAACATGTTCTTCTTGGGCAACCAATGAAGCTAAAGGAACATTATTAGGATCAACCCTAGATCTACCATTCACAAGCATAGACATAATAGCATCAATCTTATCACTCAAGGAGGAGGTTTCTTCAACAGAATTTAACTTCTTACCTTGTGGAGCTCTTTCCATGTGCCATTCAGAGTAATTTATCATCATATCATCAAGAAGCTTTGTTGCCGCCCCCAAAGTGATGGACATAAAGGTACCTCCAGCAGCTGAATCCAATAGGTTCCGCGAAGAAAAATTCAATCATGCATAAAAGGTTTGGATGATCATCCAAGTAGTTAGTCCATGGGTTGGGCAATTCTTTACCAAAGATTTCATTCTCTCCCATGCTTGAGCAACATGTTCATTATCTAATTGCTTGAAATTCATTATGCTACTTCTCAAAGATATAATTTTAGCAGGAGGATAATATCTACCAATAAAAGCATCCTTACATTTAGTCCAAGAATCAATATTATTTCTAGGCAGAGATAGCAACCAATCTTTAGCTCTTCCTCTTAAGGAGAAAGGAAACAATTTCAATTTTATAATGTCACCATCTACATCCTTATACTTTTGCATTTCACATAGTTCAACAAAATTATTAAGATGGGCAGCGAGCATCATCGGAACTAACACCGGAAAATTGCTCTCTCATAACAAGATTCGAGTAAAGCGAGGTTTAATTTCAAAGAATTCTGCTGTAGTAGCGAGGTGGAGCAATAGGTGTGCATAAGAAATCATTATTATTTGTGCTAGTGAAGTCACACAACTTAGTATTTTCAGGAGTACCCATTTTAGCAGTAGTAAATAAAGCAAACTAGATAAAGTAAATGCAAGTAACTAATTTTTTTGTGTTTTCGATATAGAGAACAAGACAGTAAATAAAGTAAAACTAGCAACTAATTTTTTGTGTGTTTTGGATATAAGAGCAAACAAAGCAGTAAATAAAATAAAGTAAAGCAAGACAAAAACAAAGTAAATAGATTGGAAGTGGGAGACTCCCCTTGCAGCGTGTCTTGATCTCCTCGGCAACGGCGCCAGAAAAAATGCTTGATGGCATGTAAGACACACGTCCATTGGGAACCCCAAGAGGAAGGGGTGATGCGTACAGCAGCAAGTTTTCCCTCAGTAAGAAACCAAGTTTATCGAACCAGTAGGAGTCAAGGAGCACGTGAAGGTTGTTGGTGGCGGAGTGTAGTGCGGCGCAACACCAGGGGTTCCGGCGCAACGTGGAACCTGCACAACACAATCAAAGTACTTTGCCCCAACGTAACGAGTGAGGTTGTCAATCTCACCAGGCTTGCTGTAAACAAAGGATTAGATGTATAGTGTGGATGATGATGATTGTTTGTGAAGAACAGGTAAAGAACAATTGCGGTAGATTGTATTTCAGATGTAAAGAATAGGACCGGGGTCCACAGTTCACTAGTGGTGTCTCTCCCATAAGATAAACAGATGTTGGGTGAACAAATTACGGTTGGGAAATTGACAAATAAAGAAGGCATAACAATGCACACACATATATCATGATGAGTACTATGAGATTTAATCGGGGCATTACGACAAAGTACATAGACCGCTATCCGAGCATGCATCTATGCCTAAAAATTCCACCTTCGAGGTTATCATCCGAACCCCCTCCAGTATTAAGTTGTAAACAACAGACAATTGCATTAAGTATGGTGCGTAATGTAATCAACACAATTATCCTTAGACAAAGCATCGATGTTTTATCCCTAGTGGCAATAACACATCCACAACCTTAGAACTTTTACATCACTTGTCCCGGATTTAATGGAGGCATGAACCCACTATCGAGCATAAATACTCCCTCTTGGAGTCACAAGTATCAACTTGGCAGAGCCTCTACTAGCAACGGAGAGCATGCAAGAACATAAATAACATATATGATAGATTGATAATCAACTTGACATAGTATTCAATATTCATCGGATCCCAAGAAACACAACATGTAGCATTACAAATAGATGATCTTGATCATGATAGGCAGCTCACAAGATCTAACATGATAGCACAATGAGGAGAAGACAACCATCTAGCTACTGCTATGGACCCATAGTCCGGGGGTGGACTACTCACACATCGATCCGGAGGCGATCATGGCGATGAAGAGACCTCCGGGAGATGATTCCCCTCTCCGGCGAGGGTGCCGGAGGCGATCTCCGAATCCCCGAGATGGGATTGGCGGCGGCGGCGTCTCTGGAAGGTTTTCCATATCGTGGCTCTCGGTACTGGGGGTTTCGCGACGAAGGCTTTAAGTAGGCGGAAGGGCAGGTCAGGGGGCATCACGAGGGGCCCACACAATAGGCCGGCGCGGCCAGGGCTTGGGCCGCGCCGCCCTAGTGTGTCGCCACCTCGTGGCCCCACTTCGTATCCTCTTCGGTCTTCTGGAAGCTTCGTGGAAAAATAGGACCCTGGGCATTGATTTCGTCCAATTCCGAGAATATTTCCTTACTAGGATATCTGAAACCAAAAACAGCAGAAAACATCAACTGGCTCTTCGGCATCTCGTCAATAGGTTAGTGCCGGAAAATGCATAATAATGACATATAATGTGTATAAAACATGTGAGTATCATCATAAAAGTAGCATGGAACATAAGAAATTATAGATACGTTTGAGACGTATCACTCTCGCGCCGCCTGTCGCCGACGACCGCATCGCCATTTTTCCCGCAACCTTGCCACCAGAACCCCGCCGTCGCAAGCGCTCGCCAGACCGTCCCCCACCTCGTCCCCTAGCTCTCTAGCACCACCTGGATGTCGCCTACCTCGCGCCTACCTCGCCGACCCCCTTCCTTCGCCGGAGTCGCCGCTCTGCTGTCGCCCTTGCCGCCCACCTCACGGCCAACTCAAACCCTATAAAAGGGAAGCTCGCGCGCTCGATTCCTTCACACCAATCTGCTCCCCTCCTCTCCCTGATCCTCCTCCACCTCTTCCCCTCCTCGATTTGGCCCTCCACCGCCGGAATTTGGCCGGAGTCTGCCGCACCAGTAGCACATCGCCGGCATCGATTCAGTCCACCTCAAGCCTCGCCGTTGGTGCCAGCGCACTCGCCGACGACGCCAACATCGCCTCGCAACGTCGCCACCCCTCGCCGGAGTCCAGGAGCGGTCGCCGACCCTCTACCTCCGCCGCGGCAGCGACCTCTTCCCCTCGACGGAGACAACAAACCCCAACCGTAGGATCCCCCTCTAATCCTACGGCTCGCGATCCAGCGTACCGCTTCGGTAAGTCTGGCCCGCTGACGGGTGGGGCCTGCTGTCAACTGGCCCGCAGCGTTAGCTGGGCCGGCCCATCTCTCTCTGCTCTGTCTGGCCTGTTAAATTTCCCGCCTAAGCCCATCTTTTCAAATTTGGTTAAAGAATTTGGTAGAAATTCAAATACTAGTCATGTCTCAGAAATTAAATAGTTTCAAATCTACCCAACCAAATTTGTTGAACTTTATATTGATGGAAATCTTGCAAAAAGATCTATCCAACCCCACTGGTCCCACCTTGAGTTTTTGTGCAGAATTAATGTTACAAAAATAACAATGCAGGGACTTTTATGATTTCAAATAAATCTTAAAAATCAACCAATTTGAATTTTGAAGTAAATCCAATTGCTATAATTCACATTTCACTTGCACTAATTGTTTATGCAAAAATATGGTATGGTTACCTTGAATGATCATGCCCTAGTTTAAATAAAGGACTATATGGCTATTTTAGTTAGTTGATATTGTCCAAAACTATTATGCAAATCATATGAAGTGTTTCACTTCATTTAAATCTTTTCCCAAGTACTTTCATATGAAGTTTGAACCCCTGGTCAAATACTCTCACATGAAATACTTGGTGATTTTAAATCATAATTAGAATTGTTAAATAGTATGAGGTATTCCACCTCATTTAAATCATTTTCTCAAATGATGATGATGAATGGTTGACTTAGGTCAACATGATTTCATGTATGATTGTTTGAGAAGTTAAATCTTAAGAAGATTCAATGAGAGGAAATTATTCCTCAAGAACTATATGGAAACTATCATTTACATATGTAATGAGAGGAAATTATTTTTCCTCAAGCCAGACCACCAATGCACCAATTTATATTAATTGTGTGAATAGAATAGTTTGTGTGAATACATGTGATGTTTAGAATAGCCAATGAATTGCTTGGTGATTGTATCCTCGTATTCGTGTATAGACGCTAGTACCGGAGAATACCAGGAAGAGGAAGGATTCTACCCAGAAGAAGAAGAGCACTTTGATCACCTCAACTATCAAGGCAAGCTAGACTATTGCAATTTATAATGTTGCAAGCTAATATTCTTGCAAAGTGCAAAGCCCCTTGGGGCAAGGCACCATGATTCTTACCTTTCTTACCACAAGCCTATCCCAAGTTTCTACCTTACAAGTTTTTACTTGTTTATTCAAAGAGTTACTTTTATAGTTAACTTTGGTCTAAGTTAAAGAAGGTTACTAGAGTAGTAAAGTTAGTCGCAAGTTAGCCAAGCAAGATTAGCACCCCTCATGATTAGTGCTAGTGCTAAATACTAAAACTTGACTACTCTAGATGGGAACATGTGACTTTGAAATGAATTTGAAACCTTGGAATGATGAGTCATTCCATTGAATGATTTTTGAAGGTGAATATGACCAAGAGAAGATGGTGATTTTTGATACAAAACTGATATTGGTTTGAATGCGATACCTTTCCAATATTGAGTACCCCCACAATACCTGATTATGGGTAGGGCTTAACTGGAAATTTATGCATCTTAGTATGGGTTCCCTCTGAACACACATCATAGGGGTTATGCCGAGGCTGCCTCCTATCGTTGCCTAATCGACGGTACCTCGGAGGAGGGATCCTCACGAGGGGGAGAAGAAGTAGGGGCCATAGGGCGGAGTGCACACGGGACGGTGGTACGCGAGTTACCCAGCTTCGGAACACCTGCACGATGACGGGGCCTACCTGCTGCTATGTCCGGAATTATCCGGGCGCTTTCGCGTTGTTACAATGAGTTGTGGTTGTGCCTCTAGGGCTCCCGGGATCCGGCTTATAAAGGCGCACGGATCTAGGGTTTACATGGAGAGTCCTAGCCGGAATACAAGTTGCCTAACTACGGTACAATGTCTTGCCGTGTACGTCAAGGATCCGCCTTCCTCCAAATACGTGCTGGATCCGGATACTTCATGGGCCGTCACGGATCCGGCCTCCTTCGTAGGTCGGTAGAGATCCGGCTTCCTGTTCCTGGGCTGGACTTCA
>NC_061513.1:356736585-356771679 GCF_022539505.1 Lolium rigidum | reverse complement strand
TGAATTGACAACTCCGCTGTTAAGGCTTTCAAGTATCCTTTGTCTCCCCTTGTGTCGAATCAATAAATTGGGTAATACTTCCCTCGAAGACTGTTGCGATCCCCTATACTTGTGGGTCATCACATGTCACTCCAGAAATTATCTTTGTTATCGTTTACCTGCTCGGGACGAGCAGGAACTAAGCTTGGGGATGCCGATACGTCTCCGACGTATCGATAATTTCTTATGTTCCATGCCACATTATTCATGATATCTACATGTTTTGTACACATTATATGTCATATTTATGCGTTTTCCGGAACTAACCTATTGACGAGATGCCGAAGGGCCGGTTCTCGTTTTCCGTTGTTTTTGGTTCCAGAAATCCTAGTAAGGAAATATTCTCGGAATCGGACGAAATCAAGGCCCAGCATCCTATTTTTCCACGAAGCTTCCAGAACACCCGAGAGTCGCCAGAGGGGGGCCACAGGCCCACCACACATGCTCCTGGCGCGGCCAAGGGGGGGCCCGCGCCCCCCTGTTGTGTCGTCGCCTCATCGACCCTCCGACTCCGCCTCTTCGCCTATATAAAGGTCCCTGACCTAAAACACGATACGGGAAAAGCCACGGTACGAGAAACCTTCCAGAGCCGCCGCCATCGCGAAGCCAAGATCTGGGGGACAGGAGTCTCTGTTCCGGCACGCCGCCGGGACGGGGAAGTGCCCCCGGAAGGCTCCTCCATCAACACCACCGCCATCTTCATCAACACTGCTGTCTCCCATGAGGAGGGAGTAGTTCTCCATCGAGGCTCGGGGCTGTACCGGTAGCTATGTGGTTAATCTCTCTCCTATGTGCTTTAATACAATAATCTCATGAGCTGCCTTACATGATTGAGATTCATATGATGATGCTTGTAATCTAGATGTCATTGTGCTAGTCAAGTGGGTTTTACTTATGTGATCTCCGGAGACTCCTTGTCCCACGTGTGTAAAGGTGACGAGTGTGTGCACCGTGTGGGTCTCTTAGGCTATATTTCACAGAATACTTATTCACCGTTATGAATGGCATAGTGAAGTGCTTATTTATATCTCTTTATGATTGCAATGTGTTTTGTATCACAATTTATCTATGTGCTACTCTAGTGATGTTATTAAAGTAGTTTTATTCCTCCCTGCACGGTGTAATGGTGACGAGTGTGTGCATCCGTGTTAGTACTTGGCGTAGGCTATGATTATGATCTCTTGTAGATTATGAAGTTAACTATTGCTATGATGGTATTGATGTGATCTATTCCTCCTACATAGTGTGAAGGTGACGGTGTGCATGCTATGTTAGTACTTGGTTTAGTTGTGTTGATCTGTCATGCACTCTAAGGTTATTTAAATATGAACATTGAATATTGTGGAGCTTGTTAACTCCGGCATTGAGGGTTCGTGTAATCCTACGCAATTAGTGGTGTTCATCATCCAACAAGAGAGTGTAGAGTATGCATTTATCTATTCTGTTATGTGATCAAAGTTGAGAGTGTCCACTAGTGAAAGTCTAATCCCTAGGCCTTGTTCCTAAATACTGCTATCGCTGCTTGTTTACTTGTTTTTTCGCGTTACTACTCGCTGCGTTACTACTCGCTTGTTTATCGTCCTGGGCAAAGCACTTTTCCGGTGCCGTTGCCACTCTGCTCATACTTATTTATACCACCTGTATTTCACTATCTCTTCGCCGAACTAGTGCACCTATTAGGTGTGTTGGGGACACAAGAGACTTCTTGCTTTGTGGTTGCGGGGTTGCTTGAGAGGGATATCTTTGACCTCTTCCTCCCTGAGTTCGATAAACCTTGGGTGATCCACTTAAGGGAAACTTGCTGCTGTTCTACAAACCTCTGCTCTTGGAGGCCCAACACTGTCTACAATAATAGAAGCTCCCGTAGACATCAGGCCGCTAACTAAAGCCACGATTCATGGTGGAAGTTTCAGTGTGGACAACTAATCCTCAATCTCTTATGAGAATTTTAACTGTTGTTGAATGCTTATGCATTAAAGAGGAGTCCATTATCTGTTGTCTATGTTGTCCCGGTATGGATGTCTAAGTTGAGAATAATCAAAAGCGAGAAATCCAATGCGAGCTTTCTCCTTAGACCTTTGTACAGGCGGCATAGAGGTACCCATTTGTGACACTTGGTTGAAACATATGCTATGCAATGATAATCAGTGTTAATCCAAGCTAATTAGGACAAGGTGCGAGCACTATTAGTATGCTATGCATGAGGTGTGATAACCCGAATTTTCTGGTTATCATTAAAGTTATCTGATAATGTAGTTTTAAGTATTTAAAATTTTGCCAAGCTCTAATATTCAAATTGAATGAATACATGTATAGGAAATTTAGGCAAGATAGCCTGTTTTGTTTGTGCATAAATCGCTACTAGTAATAATCAATCTTGTGAGCCAGGTAGAAATATTTAGTGCCAGCAAGTTGTAAGTTGTGTAGCTGCGCATATATGCATGTCGGCCAGATTCCATGCATGTATTCAATCATGGAGATGCAATGTGGAATTGTTTTAGTGCCAGGCAGTAGTAGTACAAGCTAAGTGAGACTGCTAGTGCTAGATATTTGATCCTGAGGTGCAACGTGTCTTCATGCAAGAGGACATAAGGCATGCTGGCCAGGTCTGATCGGCAAGGTGGTTGCATGGGCTCTTGCATGCCTGCCAGCAGGTAAGTCAAAACCAAATGGATTAGCTGACATTTTCCTCCGCAGTGTCGAAGGGTCAAGAGGCAAGGCGGCTGGCCAGATAGTTTAGGTAGCGTTACCGACGTCCAGCACAGCTATAAATAGCTAGCAGTCTCAACCGGCAATGTTGCACCTTGTATACACAGTTCCATCTCTTAGTTAGGCTGAGCGAGGAAGAGCGTGTGAGTGAGAATTAGAGAGCCAGCTAGAGAGATACTAGCTAGTTAGTGTGTGAGAGATGAACATAAAGAGTCGATGCGGGGGAAATATTAGTATCATTGCCAGTTTCCTATTTTGGTCTATCGTATTATTTCAAGATAGATGATATCTGATCCAGGCAAGCTGTTTATACCCTTTCATGTATTTTCTTAGAATACACATTGCTGTTAAATATATGGTACAATAGTTGGTAGATGGTATCGGAGATATTCGTGGGCTAATTTGCTGGCGTTGTTACACGGTGATGGATCCGTTGGAGCCACCGGTACGAATCGGGCATTAGCACGAATATCGATAGAAAGTGATCGACTGGGAAAAAGATTATTTTATAAGAGAAAACTTGGTGCTACGAAGGTAAACATATTGTACCGGTCACAGTTCAGGTATGGGACTGACTGAGTTCTCCGCTAGGGACGGCCCTGTTGTGGAACGTGTCGATGATGGATCCGTAGGAACGATCGACATCAGTAGGTTCAGGTGTCCGGGTTCTAGTGGGCTAAAGGGCTTTGCTCCTCTAGCGCCTGTGTGGTGCTAGTTGAGGCTGTCGATGTCGGAGTACCCCTCTGTAGAGTGTAAAAGTGTGAATTTCACCCCTGTAATTCCCGGGTAGGGAAACTTACTTTCATGTGTGGCACCATGCATTTTTTAATATGATTAATACCTTAACCACATATTGTTTTTTCGAAAGCATTTCTATTTTATAATTTATATGATTGTGTATAGTCGGTTTGCTGAGTATGACTTGTCGTACTCATCAGCTCCTCTATGTTTTTTTTAGACACAGACGGAAGACCTCGTCGGTGGAGGTTTAGGCCGACCAGCGGGTGGGAAGCGATATAGAGAATCTAGTTGTAATTCCTATGTAATTGTAAAGAAATCTGTAAAGTGTTGTATGTGAGCTTCTCGAGATCCACTGTGCTGGTTTTAGCCTGCATTTTTAGCCTTGCGCGAGTATAAGCCTCTCGGTTTATAGGCGCGCGGCGGCTGTCTCGTCCAGGCCGGGTCTCGGGGCGTGACATGAGGCTTGCAACTTATAGGATATCTTATACATAACACATATGCTTTATTACTACCGTTGACAAAATTGTTTCTTGTTTTCAAAATAAAAAGATCTAGCACAAATATAGTAATCAATGCTTCCCTCTGCGAAGGGCCTATCTTCTACTTTATTGTTGAGTCAGTTTGCCTATTCTTTCTATCTTAGAAGCAAACGCTTGTATCAACTATGTGCATTGATTCTTACATGTTTACCTATTGCACTTGTTATATTGCTTTGTGTTGACAATTATCCATGAGATATATATGTTGAAGTTGAAAGCAACCGCTGAAACTTATATCTTCCTTTGTGTTGCTTCAATGCCTTTACTTTGAATTTATTGCTTTATGAGTAACTCTTATGCAAGTCTTATTGATGCTTGTCTTGAAAGTATTATTCATGAAAAGTCTTTGCTATATGATTCATTAGTTTACTCATTATCTTCATCATTGCTTCGAATCGCTGCATTCATCTCATATGATTTACAATAGTATGATCAAGATTATGATAGCATGTCACTTCAGAAATTATCTTTGTTATCGTTTACCTACTCGAGGGCGAGTAGGAACTAAGCTTGGGGATGCTTGATACGTCCCAAACGTATCTATAATTTCTTATGTTCCATGCTACTTTTATGATGATACTCACATGTTTTATACACATTATATGTCATTATTATGCATTTTCCGGCACTAACCTATTGACGAGATGCCGAAGAGCCGATTCTTGTTTTCTGCTGTTTTTGTTTCAGAAATCCTAGTAAGGAAATATTCTCGGAATTGGACGAAATCAACGCCCGGGGTCCTATTTTTCCACGAAGCTTCCAGAAGACCGGAGGACTTACGAAGTGGGGCCACGAGGCGCCGCCACAACAGGGCGGCGCGGCCAGCAAGGGGCCCGCGCGGCCCTGTTGTGTGGGGCCCCCGTGGCGCCTCTTGACATGCCCTTCCGCCTACTTAAAGCCTTCGTCGCGAAACCCCCAGTACCGAGAGCCACGATACGGAAAACCTTCCAGAGATGTCGCCGCCGCCAATCCCATCTCGGGGGATTCAGGAGATCGCCTCCGGCACCCTGCCGGAGAGGGGAATCATCTCCCGGAGGTCTCTTCATCGCCATGATCGCCTCCGGATCGATGTGTGAGTAGTTCACCCCTGGACTATGGGTCCATAGCGGTAGCTAGATGGTTGTCTTCTCCTCTTTGTGCTATCATGTTAGATCTTGTGAGCTGCCTATCATGATCAAGATCATCTATTTGTAATCCTTCATGTTGTGTTTGTTGGGATCCGATGAATATTGAATACTATGTCAAGTTGATTATCAATCTATCATATATGTTATTTATGTTCTTGCATGCTCTCCGTTGCTAGTAGAGGCTCGGCCAAGTTGATACTTGTGACTCCAAGAGGGAGTATTTATGCTCGATAGTGGGTTCATGCCTCCATTAAATCCGGGACGATGATGAGAAAGTTCTAAGGTTGTGGATGTGCTTGTTGCCACTAGGGATAAAACATCGATGCTTTGTCTAAGGATATTTGTGTTGATTACATTACGCACCATACTTAATGCAATTGTCTCGTTATTTACAACTTAATACTGGAAGGGGTTCGGATGATAACCTCGAAGGTGGACTTTTTAGGCATAGATGCATGCTTGGATAGCGGTCTATGTACTTTGTCGTAATGCCCCGATTAAATCTCATAGTACTCATCATGATATATGTATGTGCATTGTTATGCCTTCTTTATTTTTCAATTGCCCAAGCTGTAATTTGTTCACCCAACATCTGCTATCTTATGGGAGAGACACCACTAGTGATCCGTGGACCCCGGTCCTATTCTTTACATCTGAAATACAATCTACTGCAATTGTTCTTTACTTGTTCTTCGCAAACAAACATCATCATCCACACTATACATCTAATCCTTTGTTTACAGCAAGCCGTTGAGATTGACAACCTCACCGTTACGTTGGGGCAAAGTACTCGTGATTGTGTTGTGCAGGTTCCACGTTGGCGCCGGAATCCCTGGTGTTGCGCCGCACTACACTCCTCCGCCATCAACCTTCAACGTGCTTCTTGACTCCTACTGGTTCGATTAAACCTTGGTTTCTTACCGAGGAAAACTTGCTACTGTGCTCATCACACCTTCCTCTTGGGGTTCCCAACGGACGTGTCAACTACACGCATCACCATTCCATAGTAGTTTGCTCGTGTGCTACCTTTAAAACATTCAATCAGTTCCTCGTTTTGTGACATTGTTTTTAGCTCATGAGGAAGTAAATTAAAATTGTGGTTGTGGTCTTCCATACTAGTTAAGTAACTCAAAGACTCGCCAGCTTCATCTTGCTTGTCACATAAAAAAGTATATAAAAAAGAAGAGATGGTTTGACCACAACTTCCAATAGGGGAAGAAAATAGGAAAATTATAAGAAAATGACACTCCTCCATGGTTTGTGATTGCTTGGTCGGCACCCGAGGATTCGGTTAGCCATGGTATGTGTAAGAAAAGGTTGGGAGGAGTGTCACAATTTTGTAAGTAGTATAAATGAAAAGAGGCTTCACCCAAATATTTCGGAACCGCTCTCAAACTTGCTTAGTATGGAAGATGACAATAGCTCTTTTTACTACTCGTTGACATGAACAACCACCTCTCAAAAGTGCATTTTATACTCTTGTTGTTTCAATAAAAAGCTCTAGCACATGAGTGATCTTACTTGCCTCTCAAAGAGAGACCTTCTTTTACTTTTATGTTGAGTCTCCACCTTGTGGTATTGCTTGTTCAAACATTTTGTTTCTAGTCATCCTTATAATCTTTTAAAGGTGTCCAACCATTTATGTGTTGCTTCCACTTGTGGGACAAGCTGAGTACCACTTTATTATGTATCTATGCTATGCTCTTGACAATCACTTTGCTTTCAATCCACGTTATACATTTTCTTTTGTTTGATTACTATTCATATTTTAGCATGGTTATTAAGTTTCATTGTTTAATTATATCTACCATGCTTATGTTAGGATTCTATGTTCCATCTATGTTTGCTTTTACACTTAGATTGATCAAAGTAGGGTTTACCCGGTTAGCTAATTTTTAGATTTTGAAAATTTCAAATGAAAATATGAAAACAGGAAGTTATCTGATAATGTAGTTTTAAGTATTTAAAATTTTGCCAAGCTCTAATATTCAAATTGAATGAATACATGTATAGGAAATTTAGGCAAGATAGCCTGTTTTGTTTGTGCATAAATCGCTACTAGTAATAATCAATCTTGTGAGCCAGGTAGAAATATTTAGTGCCAGCAAGTTGGAAGTTGTGTAGCTGCGCATACATGCATGTCGGCCAGATTCCATGCATGTATTCAATCATGGAGATGCAATGTGGAATTGTTTTAGTGCCAGGCAGTAGTAGTACAAGCTAAGTGAGACTGCTAGTGCTAGATATTTGATCCTGAGGTGCAACGTGTCTTCATGCAAGAGGACATAAGGCATGCTGGCCAGGTCTGATCGGCAAGGTGGTTGCATGGGCTCTTGCATGCCTGCCAGCAGGTAAGTCAAAACCAAATGGATTAGCTGACATTTTCCTCCGCAGTGTCGAAGGGTCAAGAGGCAAGGCGGCTGGCCAGATAGTTTAGGTAGCGTTACCGACGTCCAGCACAGCTATAAATAGCTAGCAGTCTCAACCGGCAATGTTGCACCTTGTATACACAGTTCCATCTCTTAGTTAGGCTGAGCGAGGAAGAGCGTGTGAGTGAGAATTAGAGAGCCAGCTAGAGAGATACTAGCTAGTTAGTGTGTGAGAGATGAACATAAAGAGTCGATGCGGGGGAAATATTAGTATCATTGCCAGTTTCCTATTTTGGTCTATCGTATTATTTCAAGATAGATGATATCTGATCCAGGCAAGCTGTTTATACCCTTTCATGTATTTTCTTAGAATACACATTGCTGTTAAATATATGGTACAATAGTTGGTAGATGGTATCGGAGATATTCGTGGGCTAATTCGCTGGCGTTGTTACACGGTGATGGATCCGTTGGAGCCACCGGTACGAATCGGGCATTAGCACGAATATCGATAGAAAGTGATCGACTGAGAAAAAGATTATTTTATAAGAGAAAACTTGGTGCTATGAAGGTAAACATATTGTACCGGTCACAGTTTAGGTATGGGACTGACTGAGTTCTCCGCTAGGGACGGCCCTGTTGTGGAACGTGTCGATGATGGATCCGTAGGAACGATCGACATCAGTAGGTTCAGGTGTCCGGGTTCTAGTGGGCTAAAGGGCTTTGCTCCTCTAGCGCCTGTGTGGTGCTAGTTGAGGCTGTCGATGTCGGAGTACCCCTCTGTAGAGTGTAAAAGTGTGAATTTCACCCCTGTAATTCCCGGGTAGGGAAACTTACTTTCATGTGTGGCACCATGCATTTTTTTAATATGATTAATACCTTAACCACATATTGTTTTTTCGAAAGCATTTCTATTTTATAATTTATATGATTGTGTATAGTCGGTTTGCTGAGTATGACTTGTCGTACTCATCAGCTCCTCTATGTTTTTTTTAGACGCAGACGGAAGACCTCGTCGGTGGAGGTTTAGGCCGACCAGCGGGTGGGAAGCGATATAGAGAATCTAGTTGTAATTCCTATGTAATTGTAAAGAAATCTGTAAAGTGTTGTATGTGAGCTTCTCGAGATCCACTCGTGCTGGTTTTAGCTCTGCATTTTTAGCCTTGCGCGAGTATAAGCCTCTCGGTTTATAGGCGCGCGGCGGCTGTCTCGTCCGAGCCGGGTCTCGGGGCGTGACATGAGGCTTGCAACTTATAGGATATCTTATACATAACACATATGCTTTATTACTACCGTTGACAAAATTGTTTCTTGTTTTCAAAATGAAAAGATCTAGCACAAATATAGTAATCAATGCTTCCCTCTGCGAAGGGCCTATCTTCTACTTTATTGTTGAGTCAGTTTGCCTATTCTTTCTATCTTAGAAGCAAACGCTTGTATCAACTGTGTGCATTGATTCTTACATGTTTACCTATTGCACTTGTTATATTGCTTTGTGTTGACAATTATCCATGAGATATATATATTGAAGTTGAAAGCAACCGCTGAAACTTATATCTTCCTTTGTGTTGCTTCAATGCCTTTACTTTGAATTTATTGCTTTATGAGTAACTCTTATGCAAGTCTTATTGATGCTTGTCTTGAAAGTATTATTCATGAAAAGTCTTTGCTATATGATTCATTAGTTTACTCATTATCTTCATCATTGCTTCGAATCGCTGCATTCATCTCATATGCTTTACAATAGTATGATCAAGATTATGATAGCATGTCACTTCAGAAATTATCTTTGTTATCGTTTACCTACTCGAGGGCGAGTAGGAACTAAGCTTGGGGATGCTTGATACGTCCCAAACGTATCTATAATTTCTTATGTTCCATGCTACTTTTATGATGATACTCACATGTTTTATACACATTATATGTCATTATTATGCATTTTCCGGCACTAACCTATTGACGAGATGCCGAAGAGCCAGTTGCTGTTTTCTGCTGTTTTTTGTTTCAGAAATCCTAGTAAGGAAATATTCTCGGAATTGGACGAAATCAACGCCCAGGGTCCTATTTTTCCACGAAGCTTCCAGAAGACCGGAGGACTTACGAAGTGGGGCCACGAGGCGCCGCCACAACAGGGCGGCGCGGCCAGCAAGGGGCCCGCGCGGCCCTGTTGTGTGGGGCCCCCGTGGCGCCTCTTGACATGCCCTTCCGCCTACTTAAAGCCTTCGTCGCGAAACCCCCGATACCGAGAGCCACGATACGGAAAACCTTCCGGAGACGTCGCCGCCGCCAATCCCATCTCGGGGGATTCGGGAGATCGCCTCCGGCACCCTGCCGGAGAGGGGAATCATCTCCCGGAGGTCTCTTCATCGCCATGATCGCCTCCGGATCGATGTGTGAGTAGTTCACCCCTGGACTATGGGTCCATAGCAGTAGCTAGATGGTTGTCTTCTCCTCTTTGTGCTATCATGTTAGATCTTGTGAGCTGCCTATCATGATCAAGATCATCTATTTGTAATCCTTCATGTTGTGTTTGTTGGGATCCGATGAATATTGAATACTATGTCAAGTTGATTATCAATCTATCATATATGTTATTTATGTTCTTGCATGCTCTCCGTTGCTAGTAGAGGCTCTGGCCAAGTTGATACTTGTGACTCCAAGAGGGAGTATTTATGCTCGATAGTGGGTTCATGCCTCCATTAAATCCGGGACGATGTGACGAAAGTTCTAAGGTTGTGGATGTGCTATTGCCACTAGGGATAAAACATCGATGCTTTGTCTAAGGATATTTGTGTTGATTACATTACGCACCATACTTAATGCAATTGTCTCGTTGTTTACAACTTAATACTGGAAGGGGTTCGGATGATAACCTCGAAGGTGGACTTTTTAGGCATAGATGCATGCTTGGATAGCGGTCTATGTACTTTGTCGTAATGCACCGATTAAATCTCATAGTACTCATCATGATATATGTATGTGCATTGTTATGCCTTCTTTATTTTTCAATTTCCCAAGCTGTAATTTGTTCACCCAACATCCGCTATCTTATGGGAGAGACACCACTAGTGATCCGTGGACCCCGGTCCTATTCTTTACATCTGAAATACAATCTACTGCAATTGTTCTTTATTGTTCTTCGCAAACAAACATCATCATCCACACTATACATCTAATCCTTTGTTTACAGCAAGCCAGTGAGATTGACAACCTCACTGTTACGTTGGGGCAAAGTACTGTGATTGTGTTGTGCAGGTTCCACGTTGGCGCCGGAATCCCTGGTGTTGCGCCGCACTACACTCCTACGCCATCAACCTTCAACGTGCTTCTTGACTCCTACTGGTTCGATTAAACCTTGGTTTCTTACCGAGGAAAACTTGCTACTGTGCTCATCACACCTTCCTCTTGGGGTTCCCAACGGACGTGTCAACTACACGCATCACCATTCCATAGTAGTTTGCTCGTGTGCTACCTTTAAAACATTCAATCAGTTCCTCGTTTTGTGACATTGTTTTTAGCTCATGAGGAAGTAAATTAAAATTGTGGTTGTGGTCTTCCATACTAGTTAAGTAACTCAAAGACTCGCCAGACTTCATCTTGCTTGTCACATAAAAAAGTATATAAAAAAGAAGAGATGGTTTGACCACAACTTCCAATAGGGGAAGAAAATAGGAAAATTATAAGAAAATGACACTCCTCCATGGTTTGTGATTGCTTGGTCGGCACCCGAGGATTCGGTTAGCCATGGTATGTGTAAGAAAAGGTTGGGAGGAGTGTCACAATTTTGTAAGTAGTATAAATGAAAAGAGGCTTCACCCAAATATTTCGGAACCGCTCTCAAACTTGCTTAGTATGGAAGATGACAATAGCTCTTTTTACTACTCGTTGACATGAACAACCACCTCTCAAAAGTGCATTTTATACTCTTGTTGTTTCAATAAAAAGCTCTAGCACATGAGTGATCTTACTTGCCTCTCAAAGAGAGACCTTCTTTTACTTTTATGTTGAGTCTCCACCTTGTGGTATTGCTTGTTCAAACATTTTGTTTCTAGTCATCCTTATAATCTTTTAAAGGTGTCCAAGCATTTATGTGTTGCTTCCACTTGTGGGACAAGCTGAGTACCACTTTATTATGTATCTATGCTATGCTCTTGACAATCACTTTGCTTTCAATCCACGTTATACATTTTCTTTTGTTTGATTATTATTCATGTTTTAGCATGGTTATTAAGTTTCATTGTTTAATTATATCTACCATGCTTATGTTAGGATTCTATGTTCCATCTATGTTTGCTTTTACACTTAGATTGATCAAAGTAGTGTGACAGCATGTCACCTCAAAAATTATTTGTTTGTATCACTTACCTACTCGAGGACGAGCAGGAGTTAAGCTTGGGGATGTTGATACATCCCAAACGTAACTATAATTTTTGATGCTCCATGCTTGTTTTGTTACAATTCTTATATGTTTTATGTGCACTTTTCCACATTTTTTAGCATTTTCTGGGACTAACCTATTAACGCAGTGCCGCAGTGCTAGTTCCTGTTTTCTGCTGTTTTTGTGTTTCAGAAAAGTTGTACATAAAAGTTTCTTTGAACTGGACGAAACAAAAGCCCAGAGTCTTATTTTTCCGGGACGAAGACAGAGCCAGAAGGACACGCGCAGGAGAGCTGCCACGTGGTAGTACATAGGGCAGGCGCGGCCCCACCCTTGGCCGCGCCTGGCTCATGTACTGGTGCCTCGTCGCCTCGTTTGCTCCGCCCTTCCGCCTATTTATTCCTCGTATCGGGAAAACCCCAGCGACCAGAGCCCTCCATCCACGAAAAGTTCCAACGCCGCTGTCAACCGAAACCCTAGTTCGGGAGGGTTCTCCAGTCCATCCCGGCACCCTGTTGGAGAGGGAAATCACCGCCGGAGGCCTCTACATCGCCATGTCTTCATCCGAGGTGATGCGTGAGTAGTCCTCCACGGGACCATGGGTCCATGGCAGTAGCTAGATGGCTGTCCTCCCCTTGTTGTGCTTCATGTATAGATCTTGTGAGCTACCTAACATGATCAAGATCATCTATTTGTAGTTGCTACATGTTGGTTTGATGTGGATTCGATTTATAGAGAGATTGCTTTGGTTGATATTATGTATTATGTTATTATGATCTTGCATGCTCTCCGTTTCTAGTAGATGCTCTAGCCAAGTAGATGCTAGCGACTCCAAGAGGGTGTATTTATGCTCGATAGTGGGTTCATGCCTCTTTTTAACCATGGGAAGTAACCTCGTTCCCTACGGTTGTAGATGTGCTGTTGCTACTAGGGAGAAAACAACGGTGTTCTATTCAAGGGTAGTTTCATCGTTTACTTTACACACATTGCTTAAAGTGATAGTCCGTTGCTTGCAACTTAATACTGGAGGGTGTCGCGGATGCAATCCTGAAGGTGGATTATTAGTCATAGATGCAGTTGGATTACGGTCTATGTATATTGTTGTAACGCCCGCATACTTTCATAGCATGTATTATGCACCAACCATTAGCGTAGAATCTCTGTTTGTCAATTGCCCATATGTAATTTGTTTACCCAATATATTTATTTTATTGGGGAGGCGCCTCTAGTGAACTGTGGACCCCGGTCCTTTTTCTTTTAATTGCAATCTTCTACAACATTTTCCTGTTTTGTTCTCTGCATACAATTCTTCTTCCACACGGTTCGTTTAATCCTTTGTTTTCAGCAAAATCAGTGTGCTTGACAACCTCGCTGAACGTTGGGGACAAAGTACTTGGTTGTTTGTGTGCAGGTCTCCACGTTGCTGTTGACGCCGGCAGTGCGCCCTTCCACGAGTTGGTTCGCAACACCTCGGGAGAGAACGTTTTTCTCCTACTGGTCGATAAACCTTGGTTTCTTACTGAGGGAAAACTTCCTGCTGTGCTCATCATACCTTCCTCTTGGGGTTCCACTCAACGTTGCGCATAAATTCTCCTTCATCAACTCCACGCTCAGCAGAGCGCCGCCCTCAAACCTTGACCGCACCGTCTCCATGGCCACTCCCTCGACGAGCTGAGACAACCAACATAAGCGCATCGATGTCCTCTACCCCCTCCTGCAAGCAATCGACCAGGGACGCTTCGAATCAACGTCGGCGACCTCGTTTCCCCTCAGCACCAACGGCCCTTTTGCTCGATTCCAGCTACCTCGGCCTTTCTTCATCGCCACTAAGCACACCTACACGTTCACGGTGCAGTCCTCGTCCTCCTGAACCTCTCTACCCTCGCCCTCCCCCTCTGGTTCGATCCTCCCATGTTGATCGTCGTCCTTCTGCCGCAGAACCTCATCGTCGGCATCTCTCCGGTGAGTCTCCGGCGCCGGCGCCGCCACCTTCTCGTCCGCGCTGACCAGGCGCATCGTCTGCGCCAGACCGCATGGCCTGGGAACCTCTGCAACGACCACGCAGTTCCACGACGTCCCGCTAGTGGTCACCACCGCACGCCCATGGTCACCGTCCGTGTGTGTGCAAGGTTGACACGTTGCCCGCCAGCGTGGCTGCCCCCGGCCCCTCTCCGTCAGTCTCTGCAGGTAACTCCACCCGCGGTGAGAAAAGATCTCCCAGATCCAATCTGGATCCTTTTGCAAAAGGCCCCTTGTAACCTTTTATGTTTTAACCTGCCGTCCCTAGACCTACTCCTTCTATCGATAACCCCCTCGATCTCTTAGTAACTAACCCGGGGTCCTTCCCCCTTTTGAAACTTAAATCTGAACCCTTTTGTACTTTAGTAAAATTCCTTTTCTATATTTTAAATGTTAAAAACTGTTTTATCAATAAATTTTAAACGATAATTCAAAATAAAAAGTGTTATATATGAATTTTGATCAGAAAAATGCAAGGAACATTAATATGCCATCCATATACCTGTTTGCATATTGCATCATATCGAACCGTGATAGTTTGTGCATTTCACCTCACATAATATGTTGAGTATTTCGGATATCCACCTAAGGTTTCCCCGCTCCGTTTAATATTGAAGTAGCGCACCCCTGCCATGTTGTACCAAGCTAATAAACACTTAACTTTATCGGTAGAAATGCAACTCCAACCTTAATTGTTTTCTCGGGGTTCTGACTCCGATTAATATGGATAAGTTGCATTGCACCATTGCTGCCATGTCATGCATATTATCTTGAGCATGCTGACTCTTTATCCGTAGTATTAAGACTTGCATGCGTTGTGTGTTCCAGCATTTGCCTCTTCCCGGATAGGTTCGCGAAGTGGTGATGTGAGATACGACAAGTCCTCCGGATGTTCTTTGACAATCTTAACAGGCAAGCATTTCCTAAACTCCTGTCTCTGCAGGAGTCGCTCACCTATTTTATTTTGCCTTCTCTCTTATGCTAGCCTTGATTTGTGTTCTTGTAACGTGTCCTATCCACTTGTTAACTCAAGCAGCCCATATTGCCTCCACCTCCCTCCTATATCTGTTGTTTGGTTATCGAGTCTGCCTTGCGAGTCGTAGCGCATGCTTAGGGAGCTATTGTTATCTCTATATCTGGTGGGTTGTTTGGAGGATATCATGTGCTATATTAGTTGTTGGAGATAATCATGCTTTACTTTAATGTTAACAACTAAAATTGTAAGCAGTGGCATCTGTGAGCCCCTTTCCGAAAGCATCAGATCTTTGTCTCGCTAATGTCCCCTAGGACCCGAGTTCTTGTTATCTGTTCCGAGATTGATCGCTCTACCCGTACGTGGAGGAGTGGGACTCCCATCACCCACTACCTCTCCTGGAGTTTGTTTATTTGGAGCCACAACCTTGGTTTTATTTGCTCGTATGCACGATTTACTTCCTGTTTCCTTCGGGTGTTTATATTATGTATTGTGCTTATATCGCGGATAGACTTATCATGTGCCTGGTCGTTAGTACCCGCATGTACTATGTCGCAAACCTCTGGGTCTGTATCGGAGTACGACCGAACTTCATCACAGGTAGCTTAGTTGGGTGGCTCCCATTAAACTTTCTCTTGCATTGGGAAAGGTCTTGTTGTGAGACTCTACCTGTAGTAAGTGGGTTGGAGCATACGTATGGTTACATTTGGGCAACTCCTGCAGGGTGTACATCTTATCGATAAGCCGTGTCCGCGGTTATGGATGACTTGGAGTTGTTTAACTCGATCGTAGAACAACTTACACCTTTATGCTGCTACTAATAATTTGTTAATAACTTGCGTAGTAATTTAGCATTACTACAACAGTTACCTAATAAAATTTATCAACCGTGCGAGTGCCCTTGTTAGTACTTCTTATTTTGTGAAGGGGGAATGCATCGGTTGTGTTATGTTTGCAGAGTATAGAACTGTTAGTTTATGCGCTCTCACCTTCTCTGATAGATGAATGTTGTAGAGTGTCTCTATAGGTTTTTAGTGTTTGCGCGCTGCCGCTTAACCCCACCACATTGCCTATGATGTTCCTCTTGCGTCCTCTAAGTCCCCTGCGTGCCTCAAGTACAAAGGACGACTGGTTGACGAATGCTTATACGTCTTGAAGTCTTATTAAGTACGAACCCGTACTTATTGCTGCTTTGGGACATAACCGGGCAGGTATGAAGATATGTTCGATGAATACGATTAGCAAGGTTACCCTTCCGACTTGGCCTGGGCAGGGTTATGGACGCCACTGGTTATCTTCAGAACTCTTAGTCCAATTTGTATCTTGTTTGTACCCGGACGTATTTGATCTTCTATATGATTTGGATATTTGTATTATATATTTGTATCTTGACTCATTGGAGTCGTTGTTGTAATATATGTTTCTTATGGGCTATATTGTTAACCTATTGTAATGTTACTGCTCGTGGTAATTCGTCTGGCATCATGTGTGTGTTTCGTCGCGCACGTCGTGTCGGAGGGCGTCTCTGAATCGATATCGTGCGGATTTTGGCGGGATCGCTGGAATCCTCATGGTACCGGTTTCGGGGCGTCACAGAATCCCAAGAGGAAGGTATGATGAGCACAGTAGCAAGTTTTCCCTCAGTAAAAACCCAAGGTTTAATCGACCAGTAGGATAAAGGCGTGATTTCTGAAGGTGTTGCTAGCTAACTTGTGGCAGGGCGCACTACCGGCATCAACAACAACATGGAACCTGCACACAACACAACCAAAATATTTTGCCCCAACTTACAGTGTGGCTGTCAATCTCACCGGTTTTGCTGAACACAAAGGATTAAATGTATAGTGTGGAAAGAGATGTTTGTTTGCGGTGGAATTAAAGAGAATAGTGCTTGCAGTAAGTAAACAGAACATGATGATTGTATCAGTGTAAAAGATAGGACCGGGATCCACAATTCACTAGAGGTGTGTCTTCATAAAGATAAATAGCATGCTGAGTGAAAATATTACAGCTGGGCAATTGACAGAATAAAGACCATACATGAAAAGATGATTACTATGAGATTCGTTTGGCATTACAACATAATACATAGACTGTAATCCAACTACGTCTATGACTAATAATCCACCTTCCGGTTATCATCCGAACTCCTTCCAGTATTAAGTTGCAAGCAACAGATTATCGCATTAAGCAACGTGTGTAAATTAAACAATAGAATTATCCTTAGATAAAACATTGTTGTTTTCTCCCTAGTAGCAACATCACATCTACAATTTAGAGGTTATTGTTACTCTTCCAGAAAACTAGAGGCATGAACGTACTATCGAGCATAAATACTCCCTCTTGGAGTCACAAGCATTTACTTGACCAGAGTATCTACTAGCAACGGAGAGCATGCAAGATCACAAATAACATATGACAAGTATATAATCGATCTCAACATAGTATTCAATATTCATCGGATCCCAGCAAACACAACATGTAGCATTACATAAAGATGATCTTGATCATGATAGGCAGCTCACAATATCTAAACATGAGGCAAAAATTGGAGAAGACAACCATCTAGCTACTGCTATGGACCCATAGTTCAGGGATGAACTAGTCATGCATCAATTTGGAGGAGGACATGGCGATGTATATGCCTCTGGTGATGATCTCCCCCTCCGGCAGGGTGCTGGGAAGAGCTTCAGAACCCTCCCGAGCTAGGGTCTACGATGGCGGCCGCGATGGAACTTTTCGTGGATGTAGGCTTGGGTGTTTAGGTTTTTTCCGAGATCGTGAATAAATAGGTGGAATGGCGAGGTCGGTGGAGGCCAGGGGGGCCACACCACCCCTTGGCGTGGCCAGGGGCCAGGCCGCGCCAAGGCCTAGTGTGGCTGCCCTGTGGCACCTCTTCGTCTCTCCTCTGGACTCCGTCTTCTTACGGTAAAATATGAACTTCGGCTTTTGTTTCTTCCAATTCCGAGAATATTTTCTGTACAACTTTTCTGAAGTACAAAATAGCAGAAAATATGAAACTTGCACTGTGGCATCTTGTCAATAGGTTAGTGCCGGAAAATGTATAAAAGTGCAAAACAAGCATGAAGCATAAAAAATTATAGATACGTTTGCAACGTATCAGCGCATCAGGGTCATCAGAAGACCATGAGATATCAGAGTCATTGTCCTCTGCGGCGGCGGCCACCCTGTGGCGTTCCATCTCGGCGTCGAACGCCGCGTGGGCCGCCCGCTCCTCCTCTGCTTTCTTTTTCGCGTTAGCCAGGAACTTGGCGTCCCTGGCCGGGTTGAGGAGGTCGTCGCCTCGTCGGTGATGTCGTCGTCGTCGAACTCCTCGTCGGAGCTCGAGACCGAGGGAGGTGGAGTCGGAGGTGGAGGTGGAGGCGCGGCAGCCTGGCCGCGGCCGGCGCTGCAGATGGTGGTAAAGGTGGAGGTTGTGCGGCGGCTAGGGTTTAGTGTGGGAGGAGATGAGATGCGCGCACCGCTGTTTATATAGGCCGGAGGCAGGCGAGGGCGGCGCGTCATGCGAGCCATCTTCATTAACGTGGCCGCAGACTGCCGAAGCGATGCCTCGGTACCAGTACTGGCGCGCCTAAGAAGAAACATCGAGCCTGGGTCGCGGGTCCGACGAAACGTTCGCAGACGCGAGCGGACACTTTACGCGTCTGCAAAGACGTATCCAAGGCGCATATTTGAGCCAGGCGTTGCTGCGAATATCCCAGTCACTATCCGTTATCCACTGAAACTGATTTGTGGCGCATCGCTGCGTCACCCTGCTCTGAAGATGCTCTAATTAAGAGCGCGTAGTACACACAGTACGTGTCACCTATTTCAACCGTTAGCTAGCGTCGGTAGCCGACAGTCGATCTTCCCTGCCCAGCAGGTAACAATCGCTTTATAGACAAGTGTCCCAGCTTGGCCACTTGCAATTATCATCAGGAGAGCTTTAGCTATAATTCCTTGTCTGTCTCAGGCACTTTTTCTGGAAAAGAAAATTCGCTCGGATCTGTTTCAACGATATTTATTTTGTGGTTGCGGTTCTCGCAGTTAAGCACCCCAGAAAAGAGACTGATACACATTGCGCCCATAGCCCTCTCGCTTTCTCGACAAGACATTTAATACTCCCTCCGGTTCATATTAATTGACTCTAATATGGATGTATCTAGACACATTTTAGTTCTAGATACATCTATATTGAAGTCGATTAATATGAATCGGAGGAAGTACTGTAAAATACAAATACGGAGGGAGCCGAAAAGTGTATTTGACACATGAGCACCAGTGCTCCTGATTTTAAAAACAATATTTTTTGGATTTGAAAAAATATGAAATTAAATACCCACATACATATAAACATTCTGAAGGTACGGTAGAAATTTTGAAGAAAAATATATTATATTTTAAGCTATACAAAAAAGACAAATTTCTGACTAATATATACCTCTATACGTAGCCACAAATTTGTTTTTTTCCTGTAGCTCAAAATACAATGCAATTTCTACCGAAACTTTGCATGAATATTCAAAATATGTGTATATATTCATAGAATAAATGTGATAATTTTTTGAAATGCAGAAATTCAATTTTTAAATATTTTAAAAACGGAGAGCATTGGTGCTCATGTGCACCAAATTTGCTTCCGGGAGTAGCTCAGAACATAGAGGGTTGATCTTTCGGTTAGATGCACCTGAATAGTTATTAATAATAGTTCCTAGAACGAACTTTGAAGAAGTCTGAAACACATTGTTAGTGGATGTACGTTGCCGCAATTAGAACTAGTAGCCAACAATATGATATTTTCTAACTATGCAAGCAAATGAACAAAGTGATCTATCAAAATAACATACCGCGCGCAAGCGTTTCCTCCGTAGTGTATATTTTTTACATTTTCATGTAAGACGAGTTTCATGGGACCGTGGGAGTATTTAGCTTTGAGGTTTGTTGTTTTCCATGAATCCTGTTTAGGAGTACTTGCTCCAATTTAAAATAATCGCTTAAAATAGATGTACATATACACTAAAATATATCTAGATACATTCATTTTTTGACGATTATTTTGTATCGGAGGAAATAACATTTTCACTTAAACCTTCCACTACACCTGTCTGTCGTATGAAGATATTTTCTTCTGTTTCCATATTCAGCCACACAAGTAGCTTTCCCTCTCGTTGCCGATCCCATCCACATCTCTCCCCGCCTATAAAATCGCAGCTCTAGAACATATCATCTTCACTCCCTGTGCTACTAACCTCACTGCTCACCTTAGTTCCAAACCACAAAAGATTTTCGTTAGCAATAGCAACTAAGCTCCAATGGAGGAATTCAAGAAGTCTTCCGGGGGCCTGATGTCCAGCGGCAAGGTGGTCGCGGACGCAGCCATGTCGGCGTTCGAGACAAAGAGCGTCGAGAACATCGACAAGGAAAAGGTCGCCGGCGCCTCTGCTGAGATCCTGGACTCCACTTCCAAGTACGCCAAGCTAGAGGACAAGCCGGCCGGGCAGTACCTCGAGAAGGCCGAGGTGTACCTGAAGCAGTACAGCTCCGGCGGCGCCGAGAAGGAGAAAACTGACGTACCTGCTGCCGCTGCCGCTGACGCGCCGAAGCCGGCAGCAGCGGAGGAGGCACCCAAGGAGCCAGCGCCTGCGCCTGCGCCTGCCGCGGAGGAAGGCAAGTCATCCGATGGATTCGGTCTCGACGACGCCATGAAGGGGGCCGAGTCGCTCATGGAGAAGAAGGGTGATGGAGAGGAGAGTGGCGGCGGTGGGTTCATGAAGATGGCCCAGGGATTCATGAAGTAGAACTCGGTTTGCTGCATATGTATGCACGTTGCTCTTGCTATAAGTTTGTGTGCTGCTTCCCTTATCCCTTACGTATTTAATTACTGTTCTGCTCATATTTGGGTCTGTAAAGGTGCTTGAAGTATCCATGTGTAATGAATAATCCAGTTGTGCTTCCATGATTTCGGTTGTACAATTACTCCTGTATCATGCCTGATTGCCTGTGGTCAGCGAGCTACATGATCCTCTTACTAATTACTAGATTTAGATGTGCGCCTTGGCGCACGATCCCGTAAAATTCGTGTTGATTTACAATTTGTATATCAACGATGAAAATCAGATGAGAAAATGATAATATGTTTTTTTAGATTTTATAAAACAAATAGATAGCACACAATAAAAAGATGAAGCCAGTTTGTGCAAACCTGCAGGTTTTTAGTACAGTCTCCTCTGCTAAATTAAAATACAAATAAAAGTGATATGAGTAAGAAGATGCAAGAACTGAGCTCAAACTAATCCTAGAGTGCATCTATAACTTTCAGAATAAATAATTGTGTGCTGACTCTCTTGATCACAATGTAACCAACACCACTAAACAAAAAGTGAATTCACACGTCACATTGCCTCATTGAAATGTGTGGTTGTCGGGCACATCATCTTTATTCGAAAGCTCGGAGATGCCAATGATATTAGTAGAACCCTATTGACTATGCATAAATTATATACATGTATCATTCATATAGATATAATAAACAAAACCTTGGAGAAGAACAATAGCAGAAGTCATATAGTGCACCTTAACACTATAGGTGTGGAAGTTAAATTGTCTCCCTGATGCCTGGGGCCACAAGAGAAGACAGACAAAACATGTCCATGGTTTAATCACAGTGAGGTGAAGAATCTGAGCATACCAACAATTGTAATCCTCAGGGTAAGTTATGCGTCATAAGCTTGATTTCATTCTAGCAAAAGGAGCATATCTGTGAATAACAGAAATAACACATGAGCAAATTAGTTTAGTGTTCGAGAGCAATTTCTCATGATCATGAATTCTTACACACACTCGTCTTTATGGACAAGAGGTCAATAATTGGACCTAAAAATCACCCTAGTATATTCACAAGTAATTGGATATTTTTTCAAAGGACAAGAACCTAATGCAATTTCTTTAGTAAATCGAAATCGCACGTGAAAATTCTATTTCAGTATCAAAATATTGATGCTATGAAGTGAAGCAAACTGAAAGGCCAAATTGTAAATATAATTGCCTCTCTTGGAACTGGAAACTGGAAATTCCAAGAGATTGACCTCATATTGCCTTGTGGCTGCTGGCATCTGTCCTGGAGCAGCCCTGGACTGGGGAGCAGCCACATATGCATCGCCGAACCTCATTTACCAGGTATTACCCAGAAGATACTGTAATAAAAGAGAGTAAAGTTAGTATGTTTTGTCACAATGCTGCTGGAAGCTAGATGGAAATATAAGAGGCTCCTGTTGGCATAGACCAAAGAAAATTTCTTGTTGATACAAATGCTAGTCTTATGTGAGATCGCAATGACTCTAAATCTTAAGGAGCTCGCATGGATAAGCACCGAGGCAAATCTTATGACAAAAGTCTTCAGTTTTATCTGAAATCGAGCAACGCCCATATGAAGTGCTAAAAGAGACAGATTCCAAGTATAAGAAAATTAAAGAAAGTACGATGTAAGGCTACAAACCTGTAAGAACATCATATTTGTATGGAAACATATGCCATTTATGGTTGCAGGAGTAGGAAGGACTAATAGCACTATATACTGTACCTAAACGTAGTGTGAGCCTGCTCATAGAAAGTAAGTTGCTCTTTAATTGCAAGAGCGAAACCAGTATGTATATTCAAAAGGAAAAATAGGAGCACTTGTCTAGGTCTTGAATTTGTTATTATCTGGTGCAGCTGGTTCTTTTTCAGGTGGCTAGAGCAGGGCAGAGCTTCATCTCCATCAACCAAGGAGGGAAATCCAGGAACACTCGAATACTTTCCTTGTAAACCTGAAAAAGAAAGAAAAGATAGAAAGCATTAGAAGCAAAAAATGTATCCAAATTGATTTTCCAAGAAACCATGAGACATTATCATTCTATTCAACTTATAAAATTGTAATTAAGCAAGAGTACTTTTGGTTAGCAGACAGTAAACATATGTCCTGGATACCGTAAATGGTTCAAACACAAGTACTAAAACCAGCTGGAAGCAGACCCATACAGAGTATATAACGGAAAACCAATAGTTGCATAGATCATATGGTTTTGAAATAACACAAGATTATGAAATAAGAGTAGTACATAGACACAAGGTGCCCACTCAATTTGTCAGCAGAGGTGTCCATTACTTCCTACACATAGCGTAAGACCTAACATAATCCATAAATGATATGATAACCTACAACGAAACACCAGAAGAAGCGACCAAAGTTTAGGTACCAATGATCACACCTCATAATCTGTTGGGTGACCGTCAGAATACTGCCTTCTTCTTCTTGGGGAGTCCATCAGCCTGAGGTTTTGACACCAGCGGCCTGCGCCTACACATGTTTTACACAGGCTTGAATCAACAAAGGAACTTTATCAAGTTAAACTACTAAGGGTGAATTTTAACCAGCAAAACAATGTTCATAAGGTAATGAACAATGGTCTTTTATTGGCTGCTAACACAGATCATTGGTGGGTCAAACCATTAACTATAAAATTAAACTTTCCAAAAATGTAGAAATTATGCAAAGAAAGATAGAAGCTAATCAATAAGATTAGCTCAAAAAACCCTTTTTGCACATGAACAATTTACCAGCCATATAATATTTAGAACACAAGAGGAAAAAGAACACTGCAGTGCAGAATGTCCACTCTTGAACGTTAATGATCATTATACAAATATAGGCTACAGTCCATTCATGCTCAACTTTTTTACTGCCTCAAATGGTGTTTTAGAGCAGAGAAAACATAGGGGATCAATACGACGCAACCTATCAGGATTTTTTTTCCAAGCTGGGATCTACACTTTAAAAAAATCACTTGCCTTTGAAAAAAGGTAGCTGGTAATAAACACAATATGTCTATGGAACAATAACCTTCCGTGTGCATTTGAGCCTTCATCCTAGTGTCCATACAGAACGTCAGAACCTGAAAAGCATACCATTAATCCAAATCCTGCTGCTCCGGTTAAGTAAGTACCCTGAGCAGAAGTGGCACATACCTCCAAAATCCTGTTCATCATGAATTTAAGAGGAATTCCTACACTTCAAATGTAGGCAGGACATCAGAGGTGGTTCTTGGAAAAATATCACCATATAAGGCTGGAAGGGCTGACAAAATACCATGATCTCCAGAGAGATCCTAAGCGGGAGAGCAGAATGACAGTTTCTATCAGTACAACCCTGTATAAAGATGGGAAAATGAGTATTACATTCAGTGTCTCCACTCACCCATGTATTGAAATAAAATTTTGGTTCTTTTGAAGCTAAACCATCTGAGTATCGATAAAAAGAGAGGCTTTTAAAGATGCAAAATATAACCAACATGTACAGAGAAGCATATCATGTTCTAACCAACCTTTTGGTGAGGCGCAACGAAGACTTGCACCAGCACCAATCCCAAATGATATAGTATACATCACTGTGATTGTTGTCATGCTGCACAAGAAGATGAGTGTAAGTATAATGCAGATGTTACCATAAGAGCATATTACCTTACATGGGAAATTCTTACCAGGTTAAAAGAAATGAAGTTTAAGAATAGTGGCCTCAAATGACCACCATTCAAAACTGAAAGATGCACAAGAATAGGAATTAGCCTGAGTAAAAGAAACATGACACACAGATATTCTGAACCACACTGCTAGGATTACCATAATAGTGCAGATGGCAGAGCTAGGCGCATGAACACAACGACTCCACTGAAGGCATCCTTCTTAGGAGGTGATAATGTCTCCTTGCAGGAATTTGAGAATCCGATGTATGGAATAAGCATGAATACGTTCAACCAGTACGATACGCTTATTGCCGAAGCAGCTCTAAGACAGCAAAACTTTTTTAGGGCCAGGCTGGCGGACTGCATATGCAAAAAGTCCTGAAATCAACCGGACAATGTATCTTCCAGCATCCCGTGAGATCGCATGGTCTTGCCCTATGAGGGTTAGGAGTTTTCCCATGAATACCCATGCTCACCACCAGGAGTTGGAACTGTTGCACCTGGCACCTGCAAAAATAGGATTAAATTTAGAAAGCTAAAGAAAGCATCTCTACAAATCATCAGAAATAGCTAGCTAAAATATTAATTGAACACCTTGCTATCATTTACTGGATAAATTCCAAAAAAAAACCAATTACAAAGATCAATACTCCCATGTGCTTGGATTTTAAAGGACGTGATTTGTACATACACATACTGCAGAAAACATGCTACAATCAAAATTCAGAGCCTCTGACCTGTTCATGTGTCCCTTTCTGAAATAATGTAAGGACGCAGTCTAGAAAAAATGCAGTGACACATAATTCACAACCTTAAAGCACTGATTTACATAGTTGATTGAGGAGGCTATTAACTGATTATTAGAAGACTGGACCAGTACATTATGCTGACAAACAGAGAACAAAAATACAACCAAGCTTTGCTAGGAAAAGGCAAGCACCATTTCTTTTCCTTATTAGCATGGTTCTCTCTAGTTTAATTACACCAACGACCACATGAGGCATTTTATCTGTAGAGAAAGGAACAATAGTGCAAGACATAGGATATACTATTTTATAAAGGAAGACAGTGTAAAATTCTAACTGAAGTAACACCCAGACATTTCTAATAGTTTTCATTTAGGGAAAAGCTAATGAGAATATGGTAGTACATCTAATTCTAGGCACTACATTACTGCAATAGGCTATAACCAATAATACATGTTAATTTGCTAAACTGGAATGCATGGATGTAAATACCTACAGTGGTGCCATGAAAATAAGGCGGACCACACTGAACATCAACTTAATATTTTCTCATGAAATGGTAGGCTTAAATGTCCAGCACAAAGAAGCAGGGCTGAACCGAATAACTATAAGCGGGGCAAACCTGATGCAAACCAGCGGGGCTCCCTAATAGTACTCATCGTAACTAAGCCACTATCCATATGCCAAAACCTAAACATGGGACAATATTTATTGGGTTCCATAGGGTCTGTTGTGCATCATACGCACCTGACTCTGATCTGCGAAGAACGCTTATTTGAGTCGATCTGTAACATATCTTTTGCAGTCTGATCGTAGCCATCAAAGATCGAACTATACAAATTATTTTCATGCCGAAGCTTTGAAAGATAATATTAACCTGTAGTATCAGGCTACTGAAGTAGATCCCAGCAAGAATTTCTCCACCTGTTTGAAATACAAAATTGAGGTTACCACAAACTGAATCCATTATCAGAACTGAATAAGAATGGAGATACATATTATGATAAGCATGTCGTGTTTTAGAGCTCCGGATGCATCAGACAAGGATCAAATATATATTTCATGACATAATCATGTAAACATTGCATTGCATACACCAAATAAAGAGTGATGACATACATGAAAACTGCATAAGAATCAATGACACAAAAAGCTCACATGACCCGATGATATTCAAACACAGTTGCATACGCTAAAGGATTGAGAAGGCCATCCACCAGAAGCTTCATATTCAAATAATTTCTGTACCATAAAACTGGAAGGCACCTATGAGGCGTTGTGCAAGATGAAGAGGGGGCGGAGGAGGCTTAGCTCGATCAAATAATAAGCTAAATCGATAGGACACAACACACTGGTTGATAGAATCAGCACCTGCAGGTAGAACATGGGCATGAATTTAAGCTATATGTAGCATCAGGAATGCAATAGTGTCATTATCAAAAAAAAAGGAATGCAATAGTGTCATGGTAAAGAATAGGGATACTTGAAAAGTTAACCATAAGAATTTGGTTTTTTAAATCTCATCACAACTTTCCTCTTCTCTGAAAATGATACAGCAGTTGTTTTAGCTTGATACAGAAGCCAGCTGTGAGCAGAAAACAAATATAAAACCTGTGACCATGTGAACTTAAGATACATAGAGCATTTGGATAATCCAAATTGGATTAATAAGCTATCATTTCCTAAAAACTGCCCTTCAAATACATAAACAAAAACTTTTTGCCCTGTTGCCTTTGAGGAAGTTCAGCCATCTCATATTAGCGAGACACCAAGAGAAAGTCGCTATTAAAATATATTTTAACTAATGTCCGTAGTATCTCCACAAGCCCCTGAATTACCATGTGAGAATTCATGACAGTTGTTAGTTGTTATTTTATGACGCTGCAACATCAAGTACTTCTTGGGAATGAAGAATCTATAAAACAGAAGGAACCTAACAGGTTAAAAAGCTTCCACGGCCTTGGAAAAAAAACACATAGAACTGAAAGGTAAATCTAAATCAAACGAAAAGTAAGAACTGCATCCAAACAAATTATGCGGTGATTCCTAGCCAAACTAATATTTAATATTGCCACCTTAAATAGCTAACCACTAAAGGGGGAAGAGAGGAATAGATACCTGAAAGGAGTCCAGACATGTACCTGAAAGAATACGGTTGATTTTGTCGCCGGCGCCGTCCCATCCGAGGCTGTGCAGAGGAGGCGGGGCAGAGGCAGCACGCCGCCAGGGCTCAAGGCCGTGTAGAGGAGGAAGCAGCGCGACAGCGATGGAAGCGCGTTGGGGAATCCCTCCCTCCTTCATGCGTTCGTCGACAGCGTGGCGGCATCCTCTCCGCGTGATTCGTCGTCGTTCTTGTTGAGGGCGGCCTCCCCACAAGCAGCGGTGGCCTCCTCCTCTTCGCGCTTGTCGACGTCATAGAAAGATGAACACACTGTATGAACAAATCAAGAAACCCACATATCAACACTAAGCTGCAGCTCCACCTTCCGTTTCTCATGTGCCCTAAGATGCAGAGAAAAGGTAATCAACCTTGGGCATACGTACGTATTTACACCTAGGAACCTCAATATTGTAGCCACGTCTGCTCTCTCTTCTCCTAAATTGTCAAGCACAGAGAGGCCCTCCTGCGTGGATGAAGAGACAAATAAGGAGGAGGAGATGAGGGGATGCCCACTCCTCCACGATTCAGCAACCAAGCACTGCATCGGGCAACAAACAACCATAAGGATTTGAGGAGAGAGGGGATTCGAATTTAGAAGAGCACCTTGTTGGACGCCGGCGATGGGCACGAAGGCATAGGCGACTCCAGACCTCAAAGAGGGAAAATCCAGGCCGTGGCCGCGTCCCATCTGGCGCCCATGGAGGTGTCCATGTTGTGGCGCGACCCATGGTGAAACCCTAGCCGCCATGGCGAAACCCTAGCCGCCATGGTCTCCTTCCACCTCGAGCTCGAGCGCCACCTCCCCATTCCTCGTTGATCTCGGCGTCGTCGTACCGCCGTGGCCTCCGGCCAGCGGAGCCGCAACCGGTTGGGTGGACAAGGTGGGGGTGGTCGGCCGAGCAAGGGGTGGGAGGAGGAGGCCCGGTGGAGAAGGAGATGGGATTGGGGGAGAAAGGAGAGGAGCGGATTGGGGGCAGGCTTCGCTCGCTGATTGTCTCGCGCTCGAGTCACGCCTGACCAACCAAACTTACCCCAAGCGAATGACGAGTGGACCCGGATAAACGTGGGTCCCGAACGCAGCTGCAGGCGGGTAGATCTTGGCCATTGCATGGCTTTACCTAGTGGGATTCTGTCCAGAATAAACGGCCAAGATACATCCATGGGAAGATCCAACGGCCCACAGGCTCAAATCGCTGTGAGACCCCCTATGGGGGGCATCATATATACCTTTAGACTTTAGATTCTCATGAAAACATTTCTTGCTCTTAAGAACTCTGTTGTGCTAGCCTGCACTTGCCTGGTCTTTTACTGAAACTGTTTGTGTGACAGGAGCGAATGGCCTAGCCAGTATATAATGATATTAACTGGAAACTAAACAAATATTCGGCCTAGTCACAGCATATAATCTGTCCCACTTTATTTGCGTATTTTGAAAGCATCATCTATACTCCATGGCCGAGAGAGTGTCCACGTAGACAAGCATAAAAATAGTGACACCAGCAAGAGTATATCACCAAGTCATGATTACCAAGCAAGATGATACTTTTAAGCCGCGACGCTTTATGGATTTTGCAATAAAATGATCTGATCAAGAGTCATATATTTATACCAAGACAATACTAATTACACGTGGCCTTATCAAAACTCAATATCGTCAAGAGTAAGTCGAGATATTGATGCACACAACAAGGTATTAAAAAGAACAAAACCATAACACTCAAGTGTCATGCCGAAAAGAACTAATACACGCAGCGACAACCTCAACCTTCATGCTAGGCAACACACTAATCATGAGACTGGTTTTCCGAATTTAATGCCTTCACGAAGGGAACGACACATATACATCGCTTTATAAACGGATGCAATATAGAGACAAGATCATGTGTTTTCCCCTTGTAGAGTAGGCATGATCAACTACATCCAGTTCCTTCAGCAAGGTAACAATGACTAAACACCCTCATTGCCAAGTGCAACGAACGACGGTGACAAGGATATAGGTCTTGGTTGGACCTCACATGAGCAAGGGTGGCCCATCTAGTGGCTAGGGCCATGAGCACCAAGGTTTGGATACTAGGTGGGAGCCTTAGCCGCAACATCTTGGAGTACAAGTCAACCTAGGAACGCCGACCGCAGATTCTGCGGGATTCTCATGTAAACCGATGTAGATCATATCTGGATTTCCTAATAGCAATTTGGTTATGCATCGCCACTTGTAAACCATTTGACACCTAGCTTGTAACCCTAATTCCCACCGTCCATATAGGGGAGAACATGGGCCGCCAAATGGGTAGGGCTAGAAGCACACAACCGCTCAAACACATCCACCTACCTCCATCCACCATAGGCGAGAGTCTGAGCATACTACACACAATCAAAAGACGGCACACACACATAGATGAAGTTGGGTTTTTACCAGACATTATACGTCTGGGGTTAAAATCTTTTTCTCAAGTGTGTTACCATTCCAATCTCCGAGTGTAACCCTCCAAACAAAATATACCATCATAAAATACCTCGACAATTGGCGCGCTAGGTAGGGATTGTGTGTTTTGGATCATAGATCATGATGGCCAACATTATCTCCAACCATGGAGGCAACACCGTCTCCCTCGTGCCGCACTAGGTGATCCAATTCAGATCTCCAGAGTTCGTGGCCTACCATGCATTTTTTGGAACTCTCACTGAATCAACCAATCCCGACCTGAAATAGTTCATCGTCCGTGTACATAGTGAGATGATCTAGGGTGGAAGACGACATGGGAAAGGATATGAAGCATCACTACCACGACTTTATCAATCATCCATGCCCCTGGCACGGGCCCAAGGTGTGTCACCTCGCCATGGAGTGACGCATCTACCCATACCACTCTAGGAGCTCTAATTTTGATCCTTGCACTCGACATGGGCCCAAGGCCAGGCACACCACTGTCAATTGTTATATGTTGCACATGGAACTAGACGATAACCCCCATGTGCAGGTAATTGCTATAGCACCACTGAGTGTGGAAGTATGGGGCATCGAACCACATGAGCAAGAAGGTAAAGCAATTAATTCCAGGAAACTAGAGTATCACAGTTCTACTTATCTATGCACTGAACAATTTAAAGATGCAAAGGGTGATTGGTTGTTTTCAAGTTTAATGAAACAAGTTATTAATGTGAGGGAACTCTCAAACGTGTCAATCCTCTACAATGCAAGAATACACGACAAAGGTTTTACTGTTATGTATGTAATGGACCTAGGTTCATGGATTCAACTGATCTATTTTTTTCTATATCTCTCTTAAACAATGGTGGAATAGTTATAGGAAGTAAATCATACACAAGAAAACGATCAAAAATTTCATATGGGCATCACGTCCTAGCATAGAGATGCTACTTACTTCTCAGGAATACTTCCTTAGTTGGGAAAACTCCACCAAGCAAGTTTAATAATTAACAGAGTATTTCCTTAAAGTTTCATGACATGAAGTTGAGAAGCAAAGTACCAATAAAGTCTACTAGTTGTAACAAGTGACAAGTAGTTGTTCTGTTTTTATCTCCAGATTATTTCTACCAAAGATGCATTATATATTATCTTCTCGTAGCAAACAACACCATGTTCCACTACATCTAACACACACCACACTCTCCTATTTTCTATTAAGCACAAAATAATTACATAAAATCACACAATTTCTTAGGGAGGAGCAAAAAAATAGGTGCAACCGTGTACATGTGCAAATATATCCCAAGTAATTGATCCCAAGTTCATATACATGAGAAAGCAGGGGAGTATTAAGACTTAATGTCCACCCGCCGCATAAACTTTGGAGGCCCCGCTATTTCCCCTACAACATGCATCAAAACAGTTTGGATGTGTTTCTTTCAAGTTCAACCAACATACATATACTTCAAGAAGTTATAGTGTGTTGTGACCCATCATACCATTACATGGTTTGGTACACAAGTCATTGACATAACACCAATGAAACACTGTTCCACTAGTATCCCTTAGAGAGGCACAATAGAAACATTGTGGGTCCAAGGTATGTCTATAGAATTACAACTCTGACTCTTTACAGAACATATTCACATCATCCTAATTACAATGAGATAAAACTGCAAACAAAACTACAGAGGCACAACTTATAGACTAAACTTATCACTAGCTACACATATAGAGTTACTTGGCTTGCTAAGGAAATTGTAACTGAACTCTAGCTGTTTAGTTTCTAGCATTAGGGAATTGGTTCCCTCCTTCTCCTCCTACTACTACTAGTCTAAGTTTCCACCATAATTGATGTAGAAGTTGACTCCATTGACTTCGCTAATTGAGTTATTCCTCCTATAGTGGTTGATTCCTTTCTCTTCCAGTTCCACGGTAGATCCTTCTTTGGTAACTCACAATCTAAGCAGGGGGTTCAAGAGGGAACGGGTGAGTATAAAGCATACTCATTGATGAGTGCATTTTTGAAGCATGTTTACCTTCAGAAACTCAATTCGGCTCCCGGGTGCATATGATCCCTCTACCATAAAAATATATTTCCAAGTGTTAAAAAATTTTGACAAAAAAATTTACATGTACATCTCCATAATATATGTGTATTCATCAAGTTTCACGAAAAAATGGTATTTTTTGTAGTCTAAGCGAAAAAGAGAAAATTTATCTTGTGACAAGTCTTTGTTTCAGCACCGAATTTTGTCTTTTTTACACACGCCACATGACATGTAAATTTTTCATCAAACGACTTTGTGAGCGCGTAGCACATGAAGATGTACGTGCGAAATTTTCGTTTCAATTCTTTTGACATTTTAAAATGTGCCTAACATGTATTTCAAAATAAAGGAAGCATATGCTCCCATGTGCCAAAACATCACTCCCGTTTACCTTATGCTATTTGCATGAGTAGTGATAGGATTTTAATATTTTAGGGCGCTAGCGTGCACCTTTTATGCTTTTTTAGGAAAAAATAACATAAAAGGTATTGATGAAAATATCATTTGGATATGTCATATTGTACTTACATATGATATTTTAAGTGATAAAATTCATTTCAATGATTTTCCACACACTTGGGTGAAAGGGCATTGCGAGAGGCTACTCCAGAGGGTTTAATGAATGTCTGTACGAGCAGATACCACCCATGCCGCATGCACGTACCATGTGGTACCGACTCCGCCTCGCAAAATACTTTCACCACGCAAAGACAGGTCTAAGATCCGATATTCAGAGCCTCCGAAAATCGCAGAAATATCACTTCCAAAAGGGATCTGGAGGGGGGACTTGCAGTGGGCACCATCCTTGCTACTACATGGATCATTGGAAGACAAGTCATCATATCCTCCATCATCAATCGCTGAATCTCCATTACCATATCCATTCCCATCTTTTTGTAATTCCAATTGCTATTATGGATAAGCACGTGTATTCATACATATACATGTATTCATTCCATATGCTTTTGATGATGTTGTTGATTTCTTCCATGAGTGAGTAATTTACCTTGTTCTTGGGGAGATGGAGAAACCCCAATAGTATTATGATATGAAATAAGATGATTTATAACTTTGTTTCATGATTACGAGTTAATTAATTTTCTCTAGATATTATGTGAAGTCAACCATGTAATAGTTGCCTTTGGGACTAGAGAGGGAATTATCCTTGGACACGTGGTAGTATGTACGATTCTACGTGACATAACGTATCGGAATGCTATTCATGTGGTTCAACGGGAAAAGGGAGTGAGTCGCAAAGCTCACATCGATATCCATGGGGAAACCGTTAATAGTGAGGGATCAGAGTGGCTTGCTTACGATCGTCGTAGTGCTTATTCGGGATGAAATAACATATGGCTTTCTGTGATCATCTTTTTATGGAACTCTCCCCACACATGTCATGAAGAAAGAAGTAGATTTATCCTAATCATAAGTAATACCAATGTAGAGGTGTCCTACATTTGCTGATGACATTTCGTCTTTCTAAAGATTCATTATTATTTACAGTGCATTTGTTTTCTCTATTTAGTTTACTTTTCAATCTTTATTTCACACACACTATAACTCTTGTTAAAACATTGTTGCTTAGAATCAAAGGAACTTACAAGTATCCTCTTGTAAAGGGTAACGAGGGGCATAAAGACCTCTACCAATACCTCTTTGTGGTTCAATACTCTTACTTTTGAAACTAGCTACAATATACATGCGACTTGCAGTCATCAAAGCTATTTTCTATGGACGTTTCCGGGGAGCTAAGAACTTTTGGTGTTTATTATTAGTTCTACTTTATTATTTGTTGTACTAAAGTTGTTTACTAGTTTTAGGTAAATACCACAACTGCGTTAGGTCTTATGAACAAGCTGGACGCAACTGAATATCTCGGGAGGTTTAATAGAGCCTATATATGTTAAAGAATTTCCGAGTGAAAGTATTGAAGAGTACGAGGTTAATCCTTGTCTAATTGATATACTGCATAAAAAAACGTTTGCAGGAGATGATCGCGATGAGGATCCATATGATGCAGTCCGACCTTCGGTCTTTGATGCATCATGGTCTTCATCAACAACTACAATCAAGTCCGACGCCACGGAAGCATGGAAGAGAAGACCGAAGAAACTCCAGACGCAGCTACACCGGAGTCTCCAGCCTCATCGACTCTCACCGGAGTTCCCGGCCCACGAAGATCAAGACCGGAGTCTCCGGCCTACATACATCGGAGTCTCTGGGCTAAGTGAGGCGCCTACCACAAGTCAATTTGGGACAAGTCCCATGTAACCCCTTGAATGCCTAAACTACCCTCCATAGTGGCTCCCTATATATAGGCTCCCACCTCCCCTTCATAAGTTAGACATAACTTGAGATAGAACTTTGCTTATGCCTCCACCATCCCTTTGGGATTAGGAAAACCCCCTCCTCGCTTAGACATAAATCTATAAGTTGTATCAAGGTCCTCTTTATGGGATTGATCTCTCATTTGTGTGATTCTACTTCAGTCTCTCACGCGAGTGATTCCATCGATCTCATACTGATCTCTTTCTCAAGGATTCTACCTCGTGTCTTTCCTCGAGAGATTCTATCGGGATGGTGGTTCGGGCCGTTGAGAGCAAACCGAATTGTATTGGGTTGGTGTGTGTTTTGCATGCGTTGATCGTGTTCTTCGCTAAGTTCTTCATGTTCATCCCTCTCTGACAAGGTATTAACTTGTCAATGCCTACGGATTGTAGACTTACACTACAAGAAAAGTTGCCATGGCCGACGAAGTTGAAGTCGCGCCGTGGTTGCTGGTGTACCATGGCCGACGATTTTGGTCCCTCCGTGGTGCATGTCAAAACTTTTTTTTTCTCGTTTTTGAGGCCACCTAGCCCGACGAAAGCGGCCAAAACGTCGCGTATGGTGGCCCGGGACGTGGTGCATCGCGAATTCTCGGGTTCGCCGGCCGAGTCAACGCAAATCCGCACCGCCGAGGGATGTAGGGCCCGGATGGCAGCCTCTCCGGCATTGTTTTTTTTCTCGATCGCGCCATCTCGTTCAACGTTCTCCGATCGAGCCGTTTACGATGCGAGGATCATGGGTCCCGCATGTCATCCTCTATGAACCAAAATTCTTTCTATTCTTGGATTTTTTTGACCCCCGATTTCACGGCTACTTCCTTTTTCTTTTGATCCCTTGCCGCCTTGGAAACGTTGAGACCGCTGCTGCTAAATGGGACCCGCATGTCATCCTCTATGTGCAATCAACTTTCTTTTCTTGGAGTTTTTTTGGCACCTCAAATTTGGTCACTTGCCTTTTTCTTTCGATCCCCCGCCGCCTCTCAAACG
>NC_061513.1:356676170-356736485 GCF_022539505.1 Lolium rigidum | reverse complement strand
GAATACTTCTCATGCATCCAAAATCCTTGAGCCAACCACTATGCCATTTGTGTCCACCATACCTACCTACTACATGGTATTTCTCCGCCATTCCAAAGTAAATTGCTTGAGTGCTACCTTTAAATAATTCAAAATTTATCACCTCTGATTTGTGTCAATGTTTTATAGCTCATGAGGAAGTATGTGGTGTTTATCTTTCATTCTTGTTGGGAAACTTTCACCAATGGACTAGTGGCTTCATCCGCTTATCCAATAATTTTGCAAAAAGAGCCGGCAATGGGATTCCCGATCCCAAATAAATTAACCTAAATAGACACTCCTCCATGGTATGTGATTGTTGGACGGCACCCGAAGGATTCGGTTAGCCATGGCTTGAGAAAGCAAAGGTGGGGAGGAGTGTCATCATAATAAAACTAAAATAAAAAGGCACTCCTTCATGGTATGAGATTGTTGGCAGGCACCCGAGGATTCGGTTAGCCATGGTTTGTGAAAGAAAGGTTGGAAGGAGTGCCACCCAAAAATAAAAATAATTCATGGGAGCCGCTCTTTGAAGGTTTGTCTGGCAAGGGGGTTAGAGTGCCCACTACCATTCGTTGACAACAACAAACACCTCTCAAAATTTTACTTTTATGCTTTCTTTATGTTTTCAAAACCAAAGCGCTAGCACAAATATAGCAATCAATGCTTCCTCTGCGAAGGGCCATTCTTTTACCTTTTATGTTGAGTCAGTTCACCTATCTCTCTCCACCTCAAGAAGCAAACACTTGTGTGAACTGTGCATTGATTCCTACATACTTGCATATTGCACTTGTTATATTACTTTACATTGACAATATCCATGAGATATACATGTTATAAGTTGAAAGCAACCGCTGAAACTTAATCTTCCTTTGTGTTGCTTCAATACCTTTACTATGAATTTATTGCTTTATGAGTTAACTCTTATGCAAGACTTATTGATGCTTGTCTTGAAAGTACTATTCATGAAAAGTCTTTGCTTTATGATTCAGTTGTTTACTCATGTCATTACCATTGTTTTGATCGCTGCATTCATTACATGTGTTTACAATAGTATGATCAAGGTTATGATGGCATGTCACTCCGAAATTATCTTTGTTATCGTTACCTGCTCGGGACGAGCGAGAACTAAGCTTGGGGATGCTGATACGTCTCCGACGTATCGATAATTTCTTATGTTCCATGCCACATTATTGATGATATCTACATGTTTTATGCATACTTTATGTCATATTTATGCTTTTTCCGGAACTAACCTATTGACGAGATGCCGAAGGGCCAGTTGCTGTTTTCTGCTGTTTTTGGTTTCAGAAATCCTAGTAAGGAAATATTCTCGGAATCGGACGAAATCAATGCCCAACATCTTAGGATCACGCGAAGCTTCCAGAACACCCGAGAGAGGCCAGAGGGGGGCCACAGGCCCACCAGACACTACCCTGGCGCGGCCAAGGGGGGGCCCGCGCCCCCCTGTTGTGTCGTCGCCTCGTTGACCTTCTGACACCGCCTCTTCGCCTATATAAAGGTCCCTGACCTAAAACATCGAGACGGAGAGCCACGATACGGAAAACCTTCCAGAGACGCCGCCGCCGCCAATCCCATCTCGGGGGATTCAGGAGATCGCCTCCGGCACCCTGCCGGAGAGGGGAATCATCTCCCGGAGGACTCTTCACCGCCATGGTCGCCTCCGGAGTGATGAGTGAGTAGTTCACCCCTGGACTATGGGTCCATAGCGGTAGCTAGATGGTCGTCTTCTCCTTATGTGCTTCATTGTCGGATCTTGTGAGCTGCCTAACATGATCAAGATCATCTTTCCGTAATGCTATATGTTGTGTTTGTTGGGATCCGATGGATAGAGAATACTATGTTATGTTGATTATCAATCTATTACCTATGTGTTGTTTATGATCTTGCATGCTCTCCGTTATTAGTAGAGGCTCGGCCAAGTTTTTACTCTTAACTCCAAGAGGGAGTATTTATGCTCGATAGTGGGTTCATGCCTCCATTAAACCTCGGGACAGAGTGACGTGAAAGTTCTAAGGTTGTGGATGTGCTGTTGCCACTAGGGATAAAACATTGATGTTATGTCCGAGGATGTAGTTATTGATTACATTACGCACCATACTTAATGCAATTGTCTGTTGTTTGCAACTTAATACTTTAAGGGGTTCGGATGATAACCTGAAGGTGGACTTTTTAGGCATAGATGCATGCTGGATAGCGGTCTATGTACTTTGTCGTAATGCCCAATTAAATCTCACTATACTCATCATATCATGTATGTGCATGGTCATGCCCTCTCTATTTGTCAATTGCCCAACTGTAATTTGTTCACCCAACATGCTATTTATCTTATGGGAGAGACACCTCTAGTGAACTGTGGACCCCGGTCCATTCTTTTACATCGAATACAATCTACTGCAATACTTGTTCTACTGTTTTCTGCAAACAATCATCATCCACACTATACATCTACTCCTTTGTTACAGCAGGCCGGTGAGATTGACAACCTCACTGTTTCGTTGGGGCAAAGTACTTTGGTTGTGTTGTGCAGGGTCCACGTTGGCGCCGGAATCCCTGGTGTTGCGCCGCACTACATCCCGCCGCCATCAACCTTCGACGTGCTTCTTGGCTCCTCCTGGTTCGATAAACCTTGGTTTCTTTCTGAGGGAAAACTTGCTACTGTACGCATCACACCTTCCTCTTGGGGTTCCCAACGGACGTGTCGACTGCACGCATCAAGCACTTTTTCTATGCTGATACGTCTCCGACGTATCGATAATTTCTTATGTTCCATGCCACATTATTGATGATATCTACATGTTTTATGCATACTTTATGTCATATTTATGCATTTTCCGGAACTAACCTATTGACGAGATGCCGAAGGGCCAGTTGTTGTTTTCTGCTGTTTTTGGTTTCAGAAATCCTAGTAAGGAAATATTCTCGGAATCGGACGAAATCAACGCCCAGCATCTTAGGATCACGCGAAGCTTCTAGAACACCCGAGAGAGGCCAGAGGGGGGCCACAGGCCCACTAGACACTACCCTGGCGCGGCCAAGGGGGGGCCCGCGCCCCCTGTTGTGTCGTCGCCTCGTTGACCTTCTGACGCCGCCTCTTCGCCTATATAAAGGTCCCTGACCTAAAACATCGATACGGAAAAGCCACGGTACGGAAAACCTTCCAGAGCCGCCGCCATCGCGAAGCCAAGATCTGGGACAGGAGTCTCTGTTCCGGCACGCCGCCGGGACGGGGAAGTGCCCCCGGAAGGCTCCTCCATCAACACCACCGCCATCTTCATCAACGCTGCTGTCTCCCATGAGGAGGGAGTAGTTCTCCATCGAGGCTCGGGGTTGTACCGGTAGCTATGTGGTTAATCTCTCTCCCATGTACTTCAATACAATGATCTCATGAGCTGCCTTACATGATTGAGATCCATATGATGAGTTTGTAATCTAGATGTCGTTATGCTATTCAAGTGGATTTTACTTATGTGATCTCCGGAGACTCCTTGTCCCACGTGTGTAAAGGTGACGAGTGTGTGCACCCTGTGGGTCTCTTAGGCTATATTTCACGAGAATACTTGTTCACTGAGTTATGATTTGAGTTGGATGTCTCTATGAAATTGTGGTGTGTTAGTACCTCCTATGAATGCTCAAAGTGACAGCGTGGGGTGTTCATTAGTACTTGGGAATGCATCTTTAAGGTTTGCCTACATGATGAATTAGTGTTCGTTATCTTGCTAGAGAGTAATTCAGAGTAGCATAGTGAAGTGCTTATTTATATCCCTTTATGATTACAATGTTGAGAGTGTCCACTAGTGAAAGTATGATCCCTAGGCCTTGTTTCCAAATACCGCAATCATCGCTTGTTTACTTGTTTCTATCGCAATATTACTACCATCAAGCGCACGCCAGCAAGCACTTTATCGGCGCCATTACTACTGCTCATATTCATTCATACCACTTGTATTTCACTATCTCTTCGCCGAACTAGTGCACCTATACATCTGACAAGTGTATTAGGTGTGTTGGGGACACAAGAGACTTCTTGTATTGTGATCGCAGGGTTGCTTGAGAGGGATATCTTTGTCCTCTTCCTCCCTGAGTTCGATAAACCTTGGGTGATCCACTTAAGGGAAACTTGCTGCTGTTCTACAAACCTCTGCTCTTGGAGGCCCAACACTGTCTACAAGAATAGAAGCACCCGTAGACATCAAGCACTTTTTCTGGCGCCGTTGCCGGGGAGATCAAGACACGCTGCAAGGGGAGTCTCCACAATCCAATATCTTTACTTTGTTTTTGTCTTGCTTTATTTTATTTACTTTCTTGTTTGCTGCAATAATTTTGTTGAATTGTGTGAAATGCAAAAGTATAAAGATGTAGATCGTGACATTATAAAATTAAAATTGTTTCCTTTCTCATTAAGAGGAAGAGCTAAAGATTGGTTGCTATCTCTGCCTAAGAATAGTATTGATTCATGGACTAAATGCAAGGATGCTTTTATTGGTAGATATTATCCCGCTGCTAAAATTATATCTTTGAGGAGTAGCATAATGAATTTTAAACAATTGGATAATGAGCATGTTGCACAAGCTTGGGAAAGAATGAAATCTTTGGTTAAAAATTTCCCAACCCATGGACTGACTACTTGGATGATCATCCAAACCTTTTATGCGGATCGAACTTTTCTTCGCGGAACCTATTGGATTCAGCTGCTTGGAGGTACCTTTATGTCCATCACTCTTGGTGAATCAACAAAGCTTCTTGATAATATGATGATTAATTACTCTGAATGGCACACGGAAAGAGCTCCACAAGGTAAGAAGGTAAATTCCGTTGAAGAAACCTCCTCCTTGAGTGATAAGATTGATGCTATTATGTCTATGCTTGTGAATGATAGGACTAATGTTGATCCTAATAATGTTCCGTTAGCTTCATTGGTTGCTCAAGAAGAACATGTTGATGTAAATTTCATTAAAAATAATAATTTCAACAACAATGCTTATCGGAACAATTCTAGTAACAACTATAGGCCATATCCTTATAATAATGGTAATAGTTATGGTAATTCTTATGGGAATTCTTACAACAATAATAGGAGTGTACCCCCTGGTCTTGAAGCCATGCTTAAAGAATTTATTAGTACACAAACTGCTTTTAACAAATCTGTTGAGGAAAAGCTCAATAAAATTGATATTCTCGCTTCTAAGGTTGATAGTCTTGCCTCTGATGTTGATCTTTTGAAATCGAAAGTTATGCCTAATGAAAATCATAATAATAAAATTGTTACTACAGCAAATGCATCCAAGTTAGAATTAATGAGAATATAAGATTGATGGCCGAATTGCGTCTTAATTAGGTGGGAGAAAGAAGAAAATGCTAAAGAAGATAATATAGCTAAAGTTTGGACTACTACCACCACTAGCAATGCTAATGATCCACATGTTGCTGCACCTCCTACTAATAATGGTAAAAGAATTGGTGTTGGCATTGTTTCCACTTCTAATGCAAAGCCTGCAAAATTGCCAGAAACTGCTAAAACTGCTGAAACTGCCTGTGATAAAACTGTTGAAATTTTTTCCAACATTGGGGATGATGATCCCATTGCTTTTGATTATAATGGTTTGGATTTTGATGATTTCCACATCTCTGAAGTTATAAAGTTCTTACAAAAACTTGCTAAGAGTCCTAATGCTAGTGCTATAAACTTGGCTTTCACAAAACATATTACAAATGCTCTCATAAAAGCTAGAGAAGAGAAACTAGAACGTGAAGCTTCTATTCCTAGGAAGCTAGAGGATGGTTGGGAGCCCATCATTAAGATGAAGGTCAATGACTTTGATTGTAATGTTTTATGTGATCTTGGTGCAAGTATTTCCGTTATGCCTAAGAAGATTTATAACATGCTTGACTTGCCACCATTGAAAAATTGTTATTTGGATGTTAATCTTGCTGATAACTCTACAAAGAAACCTTTGGGGAGAGTTGATAATGTTCGCATTACCGTTAACAATAACCTTGTCCCCGTTGATTTTGTTGTCTTGGATATTGAATGCAATGCATCTTGTCCCATTATATTGGGAAGACCTTTTCTTCGAACTGTTGGAGCTATCATTGATATGAAGGAAGGTAATATTAAATATCAATTTCCTCTCAAGAAAGGTATGGAACACTTCCCTAGAAAGAGAATGAAGTTACCTTTTGATTCTATTATTAGAACAAATTATGATGTTGATACTTCGTCTCTTGATAATACTTGATATACACTTTACGCGCCTAGCTGAAAGGCGTTAAAGAAAAGCGCTTATGGGAGACAACCCATGTTTTTACTACAGTACTTTTATTTTATATTTGAGTCTTGGAAGTTGTTACTACTGTAGCAACCTCTCCTTATCTTAGTTTTGTGCATTGTTTTGCCAAGTAAAGTCGTTGATAGTAAGGTTCATACTAGATTTGGATTACTGCGCAGAAACAGATTTCTTTGCTGTCACGAATCTGGGCCTAATTCTCTGTAGGTAACTCAGAAAATTATGCCAATTTACGTGAGTGATCCTCAGATATGTACGCAACTTTCATTCAATTTGAGCATTTTCATCTGAGCAAGCCGGTGAGATTGACAACCTCACTGTTTCGTTGGGGCAAAGTACTTTGGTTGTGTTGTGCAGGTTCCACGTTGGCGCCGGAATCCCTGGTGTTGCGCCGCACTACATCCCGCCGCCATCAACCTTCGACGTGCTTCTTGGCTCCTCCTGGTTCGATAAACCTTGGTTTCTTTCTGAGGGAAAACTTGCTACCGTACGCATCACACCTTCCTCTTGGGGTTCCCAACGGACGTGTCGATCGCACGCATCAAGCACTTTTTACGGTGCCGTTACTACTTGCTCATATTCATTCATACCACTTGTATTTCACTATCTCTTCGCTGAACTAGTGCACCTATACATCTGACAAGTGTATTAGGTGTGTTGGGGACACAAGAGACTTCTTGTATTGTGATCGCAGGGTTGCTTGAGAGGGATATCTTTGTCCTCTTCCTCCCTGAGTTCGATAAACCTTGGGTGATCCACTTAAGGGAAACTTGCTGCTGTTCTACAAACCTCTGCTCTTGGAGGCCCAACACTGTCTACAAGAATAGAAGCACCCGTAGACATCATATTCCAAATTTGAAAATGGGGTATTTGGATAAGTTGAAAATGGCCAGGGACAAACATGTGTGGTGGTGGAATTTTAAAATTCAAAGAATAGCAAAAATTGGCAAAGTGAGATTGTTGCACATAATAAAAAGTTCCAACTTTACATGAGCATAGAATTTGATCAAAGATGAGTTTGACATGGTGGTCTTGACCAAAGTTGTTCTCCTTCATGTGCTCTTGGATGAGGTGCAAAGAATTGGGAAAGTTTAGTTTGAAAAACTTGAATTGCAGAGGCTCAAAGTAGTGACCAGAATGTAATTGGCAGAACTGACCATAATCACATGTGATCACTATTTGAGTTTGAATTTGATTTGATTTGTGTTTCTTTGATTCCAAAAGTTGTAATAAGTGTTTAGTAACATAACACAACTAATGGTGAAGACCAAATTGGTCTAGGTCAAAGATTTGGAAAAAAAATGGCATAAACCATATGTGAGGGTTTTGTGATTTTCTAACTTTTATTATTTTCTTTTTCTTGGCTTCTCTTTGACCTGGGTGAGGTTTATTTGGTGTTAGAAAGAGTTGGGTAAAGGGTGCAAACAAATTTGAGGCAATGGGGGTGCCTAGGTCAAGATTGGATATTTTGGCTAAGTGCCACATATGCCTCTATGCATATGTTTGATTTTATTTTTCTTCTCGCTTGAATTGGTTGGTAATTACTTTGTTGAGTGTGTTGATGTATTTCAAAACACCTACCAAGATTAACACTCAAGGTTGGAGCATTTGCAAAAAGTAGCCATAGGCTTGCCTATGCCTTTTTCTTAATTAAGATCTTTTTATTTTGTTTTTCAAGGATTTGTGACAAGAGGGATGAGGTTTAGGGTTTAGCAAGTTTGGCAATGGTTCACCACCCTTTGGCAAAGTAAGAAAGGTAGAGTTCAAAATTTACATATTAGGGCTACATGCCCATATATGTCTTTTTCTTTTATTTTGGTTTCTCAAAATAGATCCAAATGATTTTTGAGAAGGTTAAGGTTTAGGGTTTTTCTTATTTGATTTCTTTCTATTTTATTTTATTTGGTTTGTGATCTTTACTTGATCACTTTAGGGTTTTAGGGTTTATCACATAAGCAAAATAACACACATCATGGCAAAACACAAATATTATGTATGAGCACTAGACATAGCACTCTATGTAAGAAAAGTTTTTGTTGGTTCTCATTTTTGGAAAAAGGAAATTCATTTTCTCTTTGTTTTGAAATTTGGGGTGTTACACTTTTATCCAAATCAGCAGCAAAATTTAAATTCCCATAGTTATCGAGTTCCTTATCGGTCTTGCCATATTTCAAGAAAGTTTTGGGTATGCCATAAATGTACATGAAAATATATTGAACAACCATTCAATTTTTTTTAACCAGGACTAGCCGAGAACAAACCATGTCATACATCAAAGAACAAACAACACGAGAATATGGAATCGTGAAATGTACTCAAAATCTTCATCAGCACTAGGACCCTATTTTAAAAGTGTGAAAAGGACACTTTGTTGCTACATTCTATAAACGCGACAAGCAAATAACGAACAAGCCAATCACAGAATACACAAGGATTTTAACATGGAGAAAACCCTATTTCGAAATTGCTTCTCTCGACCCCAAGCCTTCGGTGACGGGCCTCACTCCGATCGTTAAAAGTTAACCTCCTTTTATATGAATATTGATGACAACATAACACTAGCTCAGTAAGACAAGATGGTCGCCATTCTTATTCCATATCTTTGATGAGTGCTTGATTAAAGTGATAGTAGACCTCAATCTAACGACCTCTTCCAGGTTGGCTCCTGGCCTGTTGGATAGTACTTTCTCCATTCCATATTAGTTGCTGTTGATTTGCATTTACCTAGATACACATCTAAATCAGCGGCAACTAATAAGGAAGTGACTAATGCGGTGTGTGTGCCATCTAGTGCTAAGAGCGGACAAATTGGACCCCGAGCTCTAGGGAGATCATTTTTTTTTTAGAAATGGCATTTGGATGTTTCAAAAAATGGAAAGATCGAAAATCCCACCTGTAGACAATGGTGAAATCTACTGGTGTGCAAAAAAATTGAATTTCGTTTATTTTAGGCTAAGAAAAATGATAAATGTGTGTATATGGGTGGGCTGAATAGTTCACATTTTCAGAACTTAAAAAAATATCATTTTCATTTTTTTTCTAGCTTAGAATCAACAAATTTTGAATTAAGAATTTGGAGGCTAGTAGAGTTCGACACTATCTACACCTAAGAATTTTTTATAGACATTTTAAAACTTCCAAACATCAATTTTGAAATTTTCAAAAGAAAACCGTCATGGAGCTCGAGCTCCATTTGTGGTTTCCAATTCCATGGGGAGCTTTCCTTGTGGCTGATACGTCTCCGACGTATCGATAATTTCTTATGTTCCATGCCACATTATTGATGATATCTACATGTTTTATGCATACTTTATGTCATATTTATGCGTTTTCCGGAACTAACCTATTGACGAGATGCCGAAGGGCCGGTTCTCGTTTTCTGCTGTTTTTGGTTCCGAAATCCTAGTAAGGAAATATTCTCGGAATCGGACGAAATCAACGCCCGGGTTCCTATTTTTCCCGGAAGCATCCGGAACACCGAGAGTCGCCGGAGGGGGCCACACGGGCCCCGGATGATAGGCCGGCGCGGCCCAGGCCCTGGCCGCGCCGCCTTATGGTGTCGTCGCCCCTTCGACCTTCTGACGCCGCCTCTTCGCCTATATAAAGGTCCCAGACCTAAAACCTCGATACGAAAAAACCATGGTACGAGAAACCTTCCAGAGCCGCCGCCATCGCGAAGCCAAGATCTGGGGGACAGGAGTCTCTGTTCGGGCACGCCGCCGGGACAGGGAAGTGCCCCCGGAAGGCTTCTCCATCGACACCACCGCCATCTTCATCAACGCTGCTTGTCTCCCATGAGGAGGGAGTAGTTCTCCATCGAGGCTCGGGGCTGTACCGGTAGCTATGTGGTTAATATCTCTCCTATGTACTTCAATACAATGATCTCATGAGCTGCTTTACATGATTGAGATCCATATGATGAGCTTTGTATCGCTACTAGTTGTGTGCTACTCATGTGATGTTATTAAAGTAGTCTATTCCTCCTGCATGGTGTAAAGGTGACTAGTGTGTGCACCGTGTGGTTCTTGTCGTAGGCTATGATCATGATCTCTTGTAGATTGTGGAGTTAATTATCATTATGATAGTATTGATGTGATCTATTCCTCCTTCATAGTGTAATGTGGACGGTGTGTGCGCTATGTTAGTTCTTGGTTTATTTTGCAATGATCTATTATGCTCTAAGGTTATTTAAATATGAACATCGAATGTTGTGGAGCTTGTTAACTCCGGCATTGAGGTGCTCTTGTAGCCCTACACAACGACCGGTGTTTGTCATCCAACAAAAGAGTGTATGTAGCACATATGAGAAAGAGTTATTTATTATGCGATCAATGTTGAGAGTGTCCACTAGTGAAAGTGTGATCCCTAGGCCTTGCTTCCAAGCATCGAATCTCCGTTTGTTTATTGTTTTGTTGCATGTTTACTCGCTGCCATATTTTATTCAGATTACTATTACCACTCATACTCATCCATATCACTTGCATCTCACTATCTCTTCGCCGAACTAGTGCACCTATACATCTGACAAGTGTATTAGGTGTGTTGGGGACACAAGAGACTTCTTGCTTTGTGGTTGTAGGGTTGCATGAGAGGGATATCTTTGACCTCTTCCTCCCTGAGTTCGATAAACCTTGGGTGATCCACTTGAGGGAAAACTTGCTGCTGTTCTACAAACCTCTGCTCTTGGAGGCCCAACACTGTCTACAAGAATATAAGCACCCGTAGACATCAAGCTATTTTTTGGCGCCATTGCCGGGGAGGAAAGGTAAAAGGCATTCATACTCCGGTCCCAGGTAAAGTACTTTTCTGGCGCCGTCGTGTGTGTGCTCGAAGCTATTTCCTTTAGATCCTGCAATTGCATCTTTTTGTTTCTTGTTTACACTAGTTTGGCATAATGGACAACAATGAGCTTCTTATTTTATTTCCTGATTTAAGACATGGATGGTTTGATGCGAAAATTTAAAAACCTATGGAACATATTAGTATGAACGCTTTGAACACCATTGTTGCTAATGATATGGAAAATTCTAAGCTTGGGGAAGCTGGTTTTGATGAGCATGATCTTTTTAGTCCCCCAAGCATTGAGGAGAAAATTTACTTTGATGATACTTTGCCTCCTATTTATGATGATTATAATGATAGTAGTCTTTTAGTACCGCCTGTTATGGAGGATAAATTTGATTATGATTACAATATGCCTCCTATATTTGATGATGAGAATAATAATGATAGCTACTTTGTTGAATTTGCTCCCACTACAACCAATAAAATTGACTATGCTTATGTGGAGAGTAATAATTTTATGCATGAGACTCATGATAAGAATGCTTTATGTGATAGTTATATTGTTGAGTTTGCTCATGATGCCACTGAATATTATTATGAGAGAGGAAAATATGGTTGTAGAAATTTTCATGTTACTAAAATGCCTCTCTATGTGCTGAAATTTTTGAAGCTACACTTGTTTTATCTTCCTATGCTTGTCACTTTGCTCTTCATGAACTTGTTTATTTACAAGATTCCTTTTCATAGGAAGCATATTAGACTTAAATTTGTCTTGAATTTGCCTCTTGATGATCTCTTTTGCTTCATACTCTATTTTCATGTGAGCATCATTAAAACTGCTGAGCCCATCTTAATGGCTATAAAGAAAGAACTTCTTGGAAGATAACCCATGTGTTTATTTTGCTACAGTAACTCTATTTTATATTTGTGTCTTGGAAGTTGTTACTACTGTAGCAACCTCTCCTTATCTTATTTTATTGCATTGTTGTGCCAAGTAAAGTCTTTGATAGAAAGGTTGATACTAGATTTGGATTACTGCACAGTTTCAGATTTCTTTGCTGTCACGAATTTCGACCTGCCTCCCTGTAGGTAGCTCAGAAAATTAAGCCAATTTACGTGCGTGATCCTCAGATATGTACGCAACTTTCATTCAATTTGGGCATTTTCATTTGAGCAAGTCTGGTGCCTCAATAAAATCCATCTTTACGGACTGTTCTGTTTTGACAGATTCTGCCTTTTATTTCGCATTGCCTCTTTTGCTATGTTGGATGAATTTCTTTGATCCATTAATGTCCAGTAGCTTTATGCAATGTCCGAAGTGTTAAGAATGATTGTGTCACCTCTGAACATGTTAATTTTTATTGTGCACTAACCCTCTAATGAGTTGTTTCGAGTTTGGTGTGGAGGAAGTTTTCAAGGGTCAAGAGAGGAGGATGATATACTATGATCAAGAAGAGTGAAAGCTCTAAGCTTGGGGATGCCCCGGTGGTTCACCCCTGCATATTTCAAGAAGAATCAAGCATCTAAGCTTGGGGATGCCCAAGGCATCCCCTTCTTCATCGACAAATTATCAGGTTCCTTCTCTTGAAACTATATTTTTATTCGGCCACATCTTATGTACTTTACTTGGAGCGTCTGTGTGCTTTTATTTTTGTTTTTGTTTGAATAAATGCTTGTGTGGGAGAGAGACACGCTCCGCTGGTTCATATGAACACATTTGTTCTTAGCTTTTATTTTTCATGGCGAAGGTTGAAACTGCTTCGTTCATTTTTATATGGTTGGAAACGGAAAATGCTACATGTAGTAATTCTAAAATGTCTTGAATAATTTGATACTTGGCAATTGTTGTGCTCATGTTTAAGCTCTTGCATAATATGCTTTGCACCCATTAATGAAGAAATACATAGAGCTTGCTAAAATTTGGTTTGCATAATTGGTCTCTCTAAGGTCTAGATAATTTCTAGTATTGAGTTTTGAACAACAAGGAAGACGGTGTAGAGTCTTATAATGTTTAAAATATGTCTTTTATGTGAGTTTTGTTGCACCGTTCATCCTTGTGTTTGCTTCAAACAACCTTGCTAGCCTAAGCCTTGTATCGAGAGGGAGTACTTCTCATGCATCCAAAATCCTTGAGCCAACTACTATGCCATTTGTGTCCACCATACCTACCTACTACATGGTATTTCTCCGCCATTCCAAAGTAAATTGCTTGAAGTGCTACCTTTAAATTTCTATCCTCTACCTTTACAATATATAGCTCATGGGACAAATAGCTTAAAAACTATTGTGGTATTGAATATGTACTTATGCATTTTATTTCTTATAAGTTGCTTGTTGTGCGATAACCATGTTCCTGGGGACGCCATCAACTACTCTCTGTTGAAAATCATGTGAGTTGCTATGCATGTTCGTCTTTTCTGAAGTAAGGGCGATCTACCACTTTATGGTTAGAGCGTGCATATTGTTAGAGAAGAGCATTGGGCCGCTAACTAAAGCCATGATCCATGGTGGAAGTTTCAGTTTTGGACATATATCCTCAATCTCATATGAGAAAATTAATTGTTGCTACACGCTTATGCATAAAAGAGGAGTCCATTATCTCGTTGTCTATGTTGTCCCGGTATGGATGTCTAAGTTGAGAATAATCAATAGCGAGAAATCCAATGCGAGCTTTCTCCTTAGACCTTTGTACGAGGCGGCATAGAGGTACCCCTTTGTGACACTTGGTTAAAACATGTGCATTGCGATAATCCCGGTAGTCCAAGCTAATTAGGACAAGGTGCGGGCACTATTAGTATACTATGCATGAGGCTTGCAACTTGTAGGATATAATTTACATGATACATATGCTTTATTACTACCGTTGACAAAATTGTTTCTTGCTTTCAAAACCAAAGCTCTAGCACAAATATAGCAATCAATGCTTCCTCTGCGAAGGGCCATTCTTTTACTTTTATGTTGAGTCAGTTTACCCATTTCTCTCTATCTTAGAAGCAAACACTTGTGTTAAATGTGCATTGATTCTTACATACTTGCTTATTGCACTTGTTATATTGCTTTGCATTGACAACTATCCATGAGATATACATGTTACAAGTTGAAAGCAACTGCTGAAACTTAATCTTCCATTGTGTTGCTTCAATGTCTTTACTTTGAATTTATTGCTTTATGAGTTAACTCTTATGCAAGACTTATTGATGCTTGTCTTTAAGTACTATTCATGAAAAGTCTTTGCTTTATGATTCATTTGTTTACTCATGTCATTACCATTGTTTTGATCGCTGCATTCATTACATGTGTTTACAATAGTATGATCAAGGTTATGATGGCATGTCACTTCGAAATTATCTTTGTTATCGTTTACCCGCTCGGGACGAGCAGGAACTAAGCTTGGGGATGCTGATACGTCTCCGACGTATCGATAATTTCTTATGTTCCATGCCACATTATTGATGATATCTACATGTTTTATGCATACTTTATGTCATATTTATGCGTTTTCCGGAACTAACCTATTGACGAGATGCCGAAGGGCCAGTTCCTGTTTTCTGCTGTTTTTGGTTCCAGAAATCCTAGTAAGGAAATATTCTCGGAATCGGACGAAATCAACGCCTAGGTTCCTATTTTTCCCGGAAGCATCCAGAACACCCGAGAGTCGCCAGAGGGGGGCCACACAGGCCCCGCATGATAGGCCGGCGCGGCCCGGGCCCCGGCCGTGCCGCCTTATGGTGTCGTCGCCCCTTCGACCTTCGACGCCGCCTCTTCGCCTATATAAAGGTCCCGGACCTAAAACCTCGATACGAAAAAACCACGGTACGAGAAACCTTCCCGGAGCCGCCGCCATCGCGAAGCCAAGATCCGGGGACAGGAGTCTCCGTTCCGGCACGCCGCCGGGACGGGGAAGTGCCCCGGAAGGCTTCTCCATCGACACCACCGCCATCTTCATCAACGCTGCTGTCTCCCATGAGGAGGAAGTAGTTCTCCATCGAGGCTCGGGGCTGTACCGGTAGCTATGTGGTTAATCTCTCTCCTATGTACTTCAATACAATGATCTCATGAGCTGCTTTACATGATTGAGATCCATATGATGAGCTTTGTATCGCTACTAGTTGTGTGCTACTCATGTGATGTTATTAAAGTAGTCTATTCCTCCTGCATGGTGTAAAGGTGACTAGTGTGTGCACCGTGTGGTTCTTGTCGTAGGCTATGATCATGATCTCTTGTAGATTGTGGAGTTAATTATCATTATGATAGTATTGATGTGATCTATTCCTCCTTCATAGTGTAATGTGGACGGTGTGTGCGCTATGTTAGTTCTTGGTTTATTTTGCAATGATCTATTATGCTCTAAGGTTATTTAAATATGAACATCGAATGTTGTGGAGCTTGTTAACTCCGGCATTGAGGTGCTCTTGTAGCCCTACACAATGACTGGTGTTTGTCATCCAACAAAAGAGTGTATGTAGCACATATGAGAAAGAGTTATTTATTATGCGATCAATGTTGAGAGTGTCCACTAGTGAAAGTGTGATCCCTAGGCCTTGCTTCCAAGCATCGAATCTCCGTTTGTTTACTGTTTTGTTGCATGTTTACTCGCTGCCATATTTTATTCAGATTACTATTACCACTCATACTCATCCATATCACTTGCATCTCACTATCTCTTCGCCGAACTAGTGCACCTATACATCTGACAAGTGTATTAGGTGTGTTGGGGACACAAGAGACTTCTTGCTTTGTGGTTGCAGGGTTGCATGAGAGGGATATCTTTGACCTCTTCCTCCCTGAGTTCGATAAACCTTGGGTGATCCACTTGAGGGAAAACTTGCTGCTGTTCTACAAACCTCTGCTCTTGGAGGCCCAACACTGTCTACAAGAATAGAAGCACCCGTAGACATCAGTGGCCAACACTAGATTGCATACACCCGATATCTCGCACCTAATTTTTTTATTCAGCACGTAAGGGCATGTATAATGGTTGATAAGACTATCTTATGTTGACTTCATCAAGTGATTTAGATATAACGATAAAATAAGGGAGGGATGTTTTGGCACATGGAACATATGCTTCCTTTATTTTAAAATGCATCTTACACATATTTTAAAATATCAAAAAATTCAAAACAAAAAAATCCGTACGTATATCTTCATGTGCTAAAGTTGTTTCATGAAAAATCGACTTGTCGTTTGTTATTCGTAAAAATGACAAAATTCAGCGCTAAAAATAAGACTTTTCACAAGATAAATTTACTCTTTTTTACATAGACCGCAAAAATTGACAATTTTTCGCGAAACTTGACGAACTCACGTATATTGTGGAGATGTACATGTAGAATTTTTTGTCAAAATTTTTTGACACTTCAAAATATATTTTTTTGGTAGAGGAAGCATATGCACCCGGGAGCCGAATTGAGTTTCCAGATAAAATATGATGTATAATTAAATGATTTTCTAATATTATCTCTATTATGTCGAGAGATCGTTGCTAAGAGATCATCACAAAAGGCACGTACCTTTTCAGCTTTCTCTTTCCTCCCCGCTTCGTTTATCCTATGTAACACTCCTAAACCTTTGTGGGATACTTCTTGTTGTGCTGGCACATATTCGTTCCATAGTGAACATTCAAAGGTCAAACATTTTGACGAAAGCTCTATCCCGTTCTCTCTCCTTTTCTACTCGTTCTGTCCCACGAAGGTTATCTGAGATTTATTAAAATTTGGATGTAATACATCTAAATTTTGAGAAATCTTAAACAACCTTCATGAGACGAAGGGAGTAAAACTTTACATAGTGGTAATGTTGCTCTGTCCCATTCCCTCTCCCTCGGTAAAAATGTTTAATGAAAAGGGGTTAAGTCCAGTTGGGAAAAGGATGATCAGGGAGTGATGTTTTGGCACATGGGAGCGTATGCTTCCTTTATTTCGAAATACATGTTAGATACATTTTAAAATATTAAAAAATTGAAACAAAAATTTCGCACGTATATTTTCATGTGCTACGCGCTCACAAAGTTGTTTCATGAAAAATCGACATGTCATGTGGCGTGTGTAAAAAAGACAAAATTCGGTGCTGAAACAAAGACTTGTCTCAAGATAAACTTTCTCTTTTTTGCTTAGACTACAAAAAAATATCATTTTTTCGTGAAACTTGACGAATACACATATATTATGGAGATGTACATGTAAATTTTTTTGTCAAAATTTTTTAACACTTGGAAATATGTTTTTATGGTAGAGGGATCATACACATCCGGGAGCCGAATTGAGTTTCTGGTTCAAAGTAGCTTATGATTTGTGTATCCATGCAAAGGGGAACAACAAGCCGGAGAAAATCCATAATCTAACAAAGCCCACAGATATTCTTGCAAAAACGTTTAACCAATAAACTGTATACAGCTGAAATGGTAAAAAGTATCCCAAAGTACCACTACTGCTACTCTACATAGTTCCTTGATCTCTTAAGAGATACGAAACCTTGTGATAGAACATCATGCATGTGTAGAAATAGCATCCTCCTTCCCACCCAAAATTTTGTACACCCCAGTTAGGCAGCTACTACTATAACATAATAACAGAATCAACCAATCAATCGATCAAAACGGAGGCTTAGACCTCGGCGCACCGCCGCGGCGCGAAGCCGAGCCGGTTGTTCTGCAAATCGTAGAGAACATGGAAGTTCTGCTGCTGGTAGTTGCCGATGATGGACATGGCGGAGCGCGGCGTGCCGAGGACGGCGAGGCACATGATGTCCGGTTCGAGCTGGATGAAGTAGTTCTCCGCCGGGAAGTCCCACACGGCGCCGTCGGTGAAGAGCAGCGAGAATTCCGGCACCTCGCGGTTTTCCACCCCGGAGACATTGTAGCATGGGCTGAGCACCGGGAAGTCGGCGATGAGAGGGTAGGTCTTGTCCATGCGGTCGATGAACGCCTGGCGGATGACCTGGTACGCCGGGTCGGGGAAGTAGCTGAGCGTGGTGCCGGAGTCGATGATCGTGCCGCCGGAGCCGTCCTTGGCGACGCCCAGTGTCTCCTGCGAGATGTTGAGGATTTCTCCTCCGACGAGGATGGACTTGAGCCGGACGTAGTAGAAGGTGTCGGCCGAGTCGGCGGTGGCAGCGGGCGCGAAGGCCGTGTAGTTGAGCTGCGGGTGCGCGAGCAGCACGTTGTCGTCGCCGAAGACGATCTTGCTGCCGACCGCGCTGCCGTGGTCAACGAGGCAGTAGGAGAAGGCGTGGCCGTACACGCCGCGCAGCTGGGACGCGAACGAGAGCGGCCCGCGGCCGAGCCCGAGCAGCCCCGCGGCGCCGTGGAAGAGGCCGCGGTTCCAGTGGCCGCACCCGAACGCGACGCCGTCGACGCGGCGGGTGGCGCCGGCGGCGGTGAGGTTGACGGTGAAGGCCTCGAGCGCGAGGTCGCCCGTGGTGTTGGACTGGTCGCCGTACCAGTAGAAGTACGGACAGGGGTCGCTCCGCGGGCTGCGGCACGACCGGGGGGCAGCCGGCGGCGGCGGCGAGACGAGGCCGCACCGCTTGTCGCCGCAGGTGACGTTGCGGTAGGAGGTGGAGGCCGCCGGGTCGAAGACCGGCCCGCGCTGCTCGAAGCAGTCGAGGCACGGCGCGCACTGCAGCCAGTTGAGGTCGCTGCCGGTGTCCATGATCAGCTGGAACCGCCGCGGCGGCGTGCCGACGTAGACGTCCACCAGGTACTCGCCCGAGCCGATCGCCACGCCGGACTCCACCGTGGCCACCAGCCGCTCCGAGAGCGCCCGCCGCGGTGAGGAAGAGGCGGTTGTACGCCTGCCGGAGAGGGTGACCTGCCTCGTGCGCATGGTGTCGATGCGGATGGCGTCTTTCTTGGCCGAGTCGAGGAAGGAGTCCTTCCTTGTCGTGCCTGCCGCGGCGTCGGCGGCGGCGGAGCGGTGGCTCATGTGCAGCTTCAGCGACGGGGTACGGCGCGCGAGCTCCTCCTCCTCGCCGAGCAGCTTGCCGTCGCAGCCGCTGTCGGCGACGGCGGTGTTGTACGGCGGGAACTCGATGCCGTACAGGGGGGCTGACGAATTAGCGGAAGCGTGAAGCGGCGATAGCAGGAGCAAGAAGATGAGTACGGCGATCTTCATCGTAAGTGAGAAGTGGATGGATGAGCAGCTGGGGTAGAGCTTCCCTTCCCTGGAAGACGAGCTGGGGAAGCAAGCAAAGACCGGAGAAAGCAAGCAGGGGCGTGTGAGGCGAAGGAAGAAGGTGGGGAATGGTGGGTGGGGGATGGAATAGGCGAATGTTGGTGATGGTGGCTGCGAGAGCGAGACGAAAGAAAACGCGGTTTTGTCCAGCGAGATGAAGACCAGACCAGGGTGGTCAAACCTTGTTGCCAATACAACGAGTCAACACACTTTTTTGCAGCCGGTGGCGCAAGTCTACTTGCTGCGCGCTCGGGCTCGGCCGCCGCCCAACCCGGCGAGGAAGTCGACCAGCGCCGCCCTGTCCGCGTCCGGCTGGGGCAGGAGTGCGGCTAGCCGGAGCAGCTGCTTGGATCTCAGAGCATCCCGTGTCGCCGTTTTACGGCGAATGAAGGTGTCGGGCGAGTTGCCGGCGTCCGGCCTGGTTTTTTTTAATATAGTTTGAAAAAAGAAATCAATTACAAGAATTTATTATAAGTTCAGCAAATAAATAAGTTTACTACATAGTAAACAAATAGTACAAGTTCAACAAAGCATATAAATAATTTAACAAGTTTGGATCATACTGACAAATAGATAATAAACTAAGCGCCAATCCATAGATGTTTCATCAGATCATCTTGCAGTTGATGGTGAGTATTTGTATCTCGAACTTCTTGACGCATGGCGACAAAAGCAGCTAAGACTAGCAGCACATCGTGATCAACATCTGCAAGAGGACCTATCCGTTCATGCAGTTTAGTGTCAAACAGTGGGAATTCCCGTTCGCTCTCAATGATTGCAATATCACAGCGGCAGTTATGACTTTCTACATCTGATCTTTTAACCATGTAAGAGTGGGGTATCGGATAATGGCAAATCGAACATGCAGAACACCAAAGGCCCGCTGCACATCATTTCAGCAATCCTCTTGCTAGTGAGCAAACCAACCTTTCTTCCCTCCAAGCATAGGATTTGAGTCTGTCTTCATAAATGCTGACTGATATATGCCATCGGCCAAAGAGTACCTCTTATCATACTGATGGCCATTGATGTTGAACTGCACAGGAGGAGCATTGCCTTCAACAAGCTTTTGAAATAGATTTGAGCAATGCATCACATTGATATTATTGTGTGATCCTGCCACACGAAGAAAGCATGCCAAATTCAGAGATCCTCGAGGAGCCCAAATCCAGAGATCCTGCAGTAGTCTTCAATCCTCTACCTCGACTTGGTCTTCTTGCGGCACCCCGATGCGGAACCACCAAATCTCAGCTTATCCTCCTTATCGATCATGGCCAGGAGAGCGACGAGGATCAATCCTCGTCGCTGACACCTTCCCTCGCCGCAGCGATGACAACGACTTCCTCATCCATCAGAGCAGCGATCACCTCCTCGTTGTCTGAGTCCGTCACCTTGGCAAACCGTGGAACACTTCGCGTGCAAGGTGGACGCGGGGTGGGGATGGGGAACAGGAGGCGGCTGGCGACGGAGGGAAAACTGTGTGATGGGCAGCTCAGTAGAGCGGGGAAGTGGAAAAGTATATTCGGCAGCTAAGGGATTTCTATCGTAGATTACTTACCAACAACGACAAGGGGTGGTTGTGGTGTCGATCTGGCTAGCGGGAGGCCATCACGAGGTTGGGAGGGCGAGATTAGAAAAGGTTTTTGGGAGTCTCGCCGATAGGGCTAGCCCGCGGTGTTATTTCGTCCATCTGGCACTCCCCGTGGATTGGATTCGGCCTGAAAACAAGATAAGTTGTTGGGCCGAGCCGGCGCCAAAACAAAATTGAGGGCGGCGGCTGGGAGTGTTATTTCGCGTTGGCGCCTCCATTTTTACGTTTTTTGGTCTACTATAAAGACAAGTGGAGATGCTCTAAAACTACTCATAGTGAGAGTAGCTAAGGTAGTAACATAGAGACAAATTGATGACATGGCATGATATTGAATGAAAAAAGAGATGGTTGTGGTAACTAGCTATGTTACCATAGCATCACACTTTTCAATGTAGAATGAGTCTACAAGCTAATTAATACACTCACCAATGATACTACAACTAAATTACTATGCACTAGTATAAAGGTAGTAATATAGGCTAGTGTTATATGCATGACATTAGTCGATGTTACTCTCCACTATGACTAGTCTAAGAGCATCTATAGTAGACCCGAAAAAACGCAAACTGAAAACGCCGAGTTCAGTGCACCGAAAACGCGAGTTCTGACGAAATTCGCAGTGGCGCAAGATAGAAACCGTAAAAAGGAACTGAAAAGAGGAATTCGAATTGGCGTGGGTAAATTGAGGCGATGATCATAGTTCTAGATGATATAGATGCTCTGATTGAGCATCGGTACTTACATAGTTCTTGTAATTGAAAACGTAAATATTGTTACACCGGTAAGCGCAACCTAGCTAAGCAAAATGCGGCCTATATGACCTATGGTGCGCGGCGGTGCCGGTGCTGGCGGAGATGGTCGGCGGCGTGGAAGATCTTCACGTCGCTGCCGTGGACGTAGTCCCCGGTGGAGAAGGTAGGCGACCGCGCGGGGACGAGGTCGTCCTCCTCGCTGCTCGCTGCCACGGGCAGCCGCGGTGCGGGGCTAGACTGCCCGGAGGAGGATCCCTCGCCTTGGTTGGCGAAGCACACGAGCTTCCCCCCCCCCCCCCAGTTCGTCCAACGGCGAGCGCTCCTCTTGCGCGTGCCCTCGCTCCTCTTCCACTTGGGCCGCTCCGCCTCGGTGCGGAAGACAGGCGGGCGCGGCGGCGAGTCGCCGCCGCCCAATCCCGCGGCACGGCCGTCAGAACCTCCACGAGAGGCCATCGCGTGGCGGCGGGCTACGGATTGGTGGTCGGTTGCGCGTGGATTGCTCGTCGGAGCTGGCGACTGGCGGCGGCGAAGGGGAGTAGGGTTTGCGAACCGAACTCCCCTCCACGAACCCTTTTAATACGGGGTATCCGCTCGATTTCTCGGGTCCTGAACTTTGTTTACTTGCCGGCCCATGTATTCGGGGCTCTGTTTTGCGCGCGATTCGGCTTGAACCCGTAAATCCACCAAATTTTTTTGTTTCGATGGGAGTTACGGGCTCTAACAAAGGTAGGCGCAGAGTGGCAAGGAAACAAGGTTGGGAGCTCGGCTTGGGGAAACGTATTTGTGTGCGCGACGGAGGAAGGTGGTGGCGAGTTGGAGCCACGCAGCCAGTAGGGTGCGTATGGAGCTGACGCGCCGGGTGGTGATGGGGGTGATGGCAGCGGCGGTGCGAGGCGAGGAAGCCTCCGGTGCGCTCTGGGCGGTGTCGGTCAGACGGTCACCGCGCGCATGCGTGTGCCGTGTGGCACGGGATGAGGCGTCACAGCTCAGAGCCGCGCACGGCAGGGGAAACCATCGCTGCTCGTTCGTGGAGTTGGTCAATATTTCTTTTCTGAACCGAAAGCTAGAAAGTCAAAAGGTTGAATCCTGTGGTTAAGGAGGGGAGCACTTGGAATAACTAATCGTCAAAGAAAACGAGATCCTAAAAGAAAGAAAAAACAAAGTACTCTAGTAGTAGTACAGTAGTACCATTGATTATTGTTTGGTCATTTTCAAAACAATTTGTTGGGACAAGGACCATGACCATCTGACCAGGTTTTCCAACCACATGTTTGTCGCAATAATAATGCCTTAATTACACAAAGCCAGATTTCATTTTTATATTTTAAATGCATTTTTTTTGGAAAAGTTTGACCCATTTGTTCCTTTTTTTTAGAACTAGCACAGTGGCCCTCGCAAATGCGAGGGCATCATCTGTAGTTGTTTGAAAGTGTTCAAGAAAATATAATATTGTTTCGCTGATATCATATTGTTTCCCATTATGTGACCATAAATAAATAAAATCTTCAATTATCATAAATATCTAGGTAAGAAAATATCACGCGAGTAAAATCTTTGGCAACGTAAAATTTCTGGGCAAATGATTATCATGTCATATGTTAAAACACCTACGAAAGATATTCGATGTGTAAACAGAATTATAGTTCTACATGATGTTAGATCAGTGTGCGAGGATAGTTATCTTTGATTTGAAAATCTTTGAATTGGGATAAAACGGTTTATCCTTCTTAATATATAGGTAGGCCACATTTGAGTAGTAAGAATTATGTTGTTAGGATGTTTCTTCCTATCATTTACTCACTATATGTCACAATGTGCAATGTTTTAGAAACATGAGCGAGGTGAAAAGTTGGCCATTAATTTTTATGAATATATCTTAAAGATAAATTATTTTATTTTGCGCATATTCGTTGACATGTTTATGCGTTAATAGTGAAATTTAGAGAAGTATGACTCTAATTTTCCACACTCTTAAATTATTCGGATCTTCATTCAATTGTTCTTTTTGCATTTTTTTTGTTATGCAAAATGACTATGCATCTTGGATAGCATAGTTCAAGAATCTTAATTAATCATCAATTTTGCCATCAAATTTGAATGACATGTGCTCTTATTTTTATTTTGTTGAATTATAGAAAGGCACACACAATATTCCAAAGATGGCTACCATACAAACCAAGAAAAATCTACCAAAACAATTCATATGAATTAAGTGTACGGTCTTTAGGTCTTTTGATCAAAAAGTAGTATTGACGCATTTTGTGGATACTAATATGAAACATATTAAGCAGGAACCTGTGGTGACTTTACCCAGTCTATGTGTATCATTAAGAAAAAAATATTTTATGCCGAGTAATGTTGTATCTTCATCAAATTTGAAGGTTTGATGTTCTGTGTCTCAATAAGTCGGAGTATCCTCCAGTGGAGGGACTTTTACATCCTCAAGAGAATATGTGTTGATTCAGTGTTGTGTGTATTATTTTGTGTTTTTTTAAGTGTGAGGGACATTCTTATTCACAGGGCTATTAATGTTGTGATTTCACTAATCTTAAAACTCGATGACTCCGAACTCGGAAACCCCCATGTGTTTTGTGGGAGTGTTGGTCCGATAGAAGTAGAATAAAATTTTCAATTACATGTACTCAATCATCGAAATAATGTATAATGTATGATACTAATGTCATGACTTCAATAATTTGAAATTGCACGACTCTGAACTCTTGTGGACATTTTGTTAGTGTGTTGATCTAATTGAATTTAAATTATATTTTCATTTTTATGTGTGCTCAGTTGTAGGAACAACGTACTCCCTCCACTCCATTACCCTCCATTCTGAGTTTTAATCAAAACCAAACATTCTAAACTTTGACCTAATGAATAACAAAAAATTGTCAACATCTAAATCATAAAATAAGTATTTACTGATAGAATCGTCACAAAATCATCGTTGGAACAACATACATAGTGTGATTAATCTTGTGACTTCATTAATTTTGAAATTCCACGACTCTGAACAACCTCGAGAATTTTGTTAGTGTATTGTCAGATGGTAGTTAAATACATTTTCCATTATAAGTACCCAACTATAGAAACAGCGCACTCCGTACATTCATAATTACCCTATGTTCTAGATTTTAGTCAAAATAGAACTTTATAAAGTTTGAACAAATCTATGTGGAAAATATCAACATTTAAAATGTAAAATCATTACTATTAAAATCTTCATAAAATGTATTTACGTATTATACATATTTTGTGCTATGGATATCGACATTTAATGCTACATTTTTTTTGTTAAAATTTACAAAATTTGACTTTGATAAAATACAAAACGTAGGGTAAGTAAAAACAATGAACGTATGTACTGATTATTTACAATTTATAAAATAAATCTAGATTTATAACCTAACCATTAAAATTCCACGACTCCAAATTTTTGAAGGCGTTTTTTTAGTATGTTGGTCTAGTGGTAATCAAAAAATTATTATTTATGCGTACCAGTTGTAGAAACAACGTACTCGCTACGTTTATAATTATACCGTGTTCTTGATTTGAGTCAAAATCAAACTTTATAATTTGAACAAATATATAGGAAATGATATCAACATCTAAAATATAAAATCATCATTATTAGAATCATCATAAAATATATTGTCATAATGTATATATTTGGTATCATGAATGTCGATATTTATTGCTACATTTTTAATAAAACTTTACAAAATTCAACTTTATTACTAAGTAAAGAACGTAGGAAATTAATAGTAGAGAGAGTGTGTACTGATTATTTACAAGTTATAAAAAATTCTAGACTCATATCTAGCCACCACGTATGGAAGATTGGTTGGCTGGAAGTATCACGTTCCAGACAAAAAAAAAATCGATTGCGGCTCTCACGATCCAACCAAGTGTTAGTCACCTAGATGTTTGGTTTTGTAAAGGCACACAACTACGTTTTCTATTTAACTTGTGAAGTATCCCATACGTATTTTAAATAGACTGCTTTATTAGGAAGTCCACCACGATTCCAGTATATCTTAATTTTAGAGGTGACGACAGGTTACTTAGAGTCCGCGTTTGAGTCACGTGAGACGTGACCATGTTAACGCGAATAGTGTCAATATGTTACGTAACAACTACTTTTCTTTAAAATCTCAGCCATCTATTTTAGATCAAACTATCAAAATTAATTTAGATGATGTGGATTAACGTGGTGTCTCTATTAAATCTCCGTATTTTACTTTTAGTATATAATAGATATCTATTCCTAATTTTCAATGGCACTACAAGAAACCTAAAAATTTAAAAACTACAAAAAAAATCTTTGGACCACATAGCTATGACTACAAGCACTCGAACGAGCCAAATGAGCACCACCGTCCTTGCCCCTCCCTCATTGGAATGGGGCAAAACTTTTTCGACTAGAGTTTGTTGTAGTAGATAAACAAAATATTGTCATGCTAAGGCCTGTAAGACCAACACAAGAGAGCAATCGCTGATGAAGATAAGCGTAGATAACATGGAACACGGACTAAATCCAACGAGATCCACTGGAAACAGACCTCCACACACCCTAGGCAATGCTAGACGCATCATCGGAACGGAGGCTAGACGGGAATGACTTTATTCCATCTTTAGGGAGGGAGATGACACCGGAAAAACAAAAACAAAAAACAAAAACGAAAAACAAAAACAAAAAAACAAAGCCCTCCCGCCGACAAAGACCGGTATCCACCGTGCCTCCATGGACCTAAGGCCACACGAGGCGAGGCAGATCGACATCGACGGGAGGCGGGAAAAGTGGAAAACCCTAGTCGCATCTCTGTCTCTGATAGTAACGAAGGGGTATTTGCAACTATGGCGCCTTGAGATTTTTGTTTACTATCTATACTTTTTGTTCACAAACTTGACTAATTATTTGGGACGTTAGGTTGTCTCAATCATTCGAATTTATAATTGTACTCTAAGATTCTTGGACGATTTTTTTGCCTCAAATGATTCAAGTTAGAGCTCTGCCCTGAGATACATGTGATGGTCTTTCGTACTCTCTGTATGGGATTGTAAGGCCAGTGGACCATTCTGACGGGACCAAGATAAAATTTCATTCGTTGCATTGGATGCAGAATTGATGAAGGCTAAATCTAACCCCCTTCTTCTGTAATTTTGGCACAAAATGAACTGGTTCTATAAAAAGTTCATTCTCTAGTCTCTTTGCATGACGTCCTAGGCTTGAGTGTCATACCAGATAGCATGACGCTTCGGGCCAGGGCGTCATGCTAGACAGCATATGACGCCCCATGCGAGGCCATCGTGATGTATGGTGAGTGAGCTAGCTCTAACAAAGGTAGCGCGCTATCTAGCATGATGTATGCCGCCTCAGGCATGGGCTTCATGGAAAAGAGGTCATTTTGGAAGAAAAAAAGGATTTGGTTCATTTTGTGCTGAAGTTTTCAAAACGGGTCAAATCTACGCGTTTTCATGTAGAATTGACCGGTCGCTTTCCCCTTTTTGGCCAATCGCTAGGGCTGTAAATAATACAAGGAGCTAGAGAGAACTAAAGGGTCTGCCTAGCCTGTATAACCAAGTCTTATAGCTACCTCAGGTGTAATAAAACTGGATTTAGCCTCTGGCCTTATAATCTCATGGATGGTGTACTTGAACTTTGCATATGTGTGACTTCTGGCCTCGATGCTTTGGTTCAGGCGACAAGGGATTCTTACACGAGCCGCCAGCGGCAGGTGGCAACAAAAACCAACACTTTAATCTACCAACTCCGCATACCCGTGATTAGTTGATCTTTTTTTATTTCTTAGCCATGAATGTAGACATACCTTTCCTAATAACTTTAGTAATTATGTTGCTAGAGAGAATTTTTTTTCTCCAACAAAGGTTAATAAATTGATTTCAAGATAATATCAAATACATTGTATATTGGCACTACCTATTTGTGGACATGTCAATTATGGACCAATCTCAGCAACCAGTAATTCAACTAAAGGCACTCAATTACAAATTCTAAGCTCAGAACTTCCATTACATGGCTTACACACGTAATGCAAATGTCATATATGCATTCAACTACAGTTTTGGCACTATGTTGGTTAAGTATCTAATGGTCCAGATGATCTTTGTTGGTCTCATACTTTTCTCTATAAATAATAGTCTCTATGAATGAGGAAACACTCAGCTCACCTAATGATGCATCGAGGGGCGTGTGCGGTAGTGAAAAGAAAGGTGCTAACAGTTTTTAGAGGATATTTCATGGGATAAAACATGGTGCGGCTAGTGCTAAAATTAAGTTGATAAAACAAGAAATTTGTAAAAAAAAAAATTAGTTTGGTTGCAACGCTTGCCACTGTAGCTCTGAAATTTTCACTCCAATTTGCAGCTGATTGCAAACTTTCAAGACCTTCTCTTTTTGCTTTCTTTTTTCCTTCCTTCCTACATTCTCTCTATTATTTCTTATTTTCTTTAAACAATGAACCTAACAACACACCCATATATAATATCAGCAAGTATGCATTTTATTTGGTGCAAACATGAAAGACAAAAACGGAACTGAACAACAGGATCTATGCACAAACAAAGGTTTGGAAAAAAAAGGTTTGGATTTTTGCGGTTTTTGTTTTAGTCCTTAGGACGGGGAACAAACGAAATGCAATGGATAGATCTACACTGCTAGGGGACATATTTGAAGATTTGATAAAACTAACAATGGGATAACAAATCCGAGCCGTACGTAGCCTGCATTCCGAGACAATATTTGATCTGTGATTCGCAAACTAGCCCACTCATCCACACCTAAGTTGTGGAGCATGCAATAAGTGTAATCCTCGAGAAAATCACGAACTCTAACACACCAACCACACTTACGTCATGGAGCATGAATTAGGTGCAAATCCGCGAGAAATCGCTAAAATAAGAGTAGAGCAAGGCCTCTCCAATCGTAGCTTGAGCCTATGTATTTAATATGAATCAAAAATGCCAAAAGTCACATTCTAATGGGAGCACCAACCTACTTATAATAAGGGACACCCCCTATGTAAAGCAAGCAAGGTAAGTAACAGACTAAGGTGTGAATACAGTCCAGAAATTAGTTCGAGCGGGAGGTGGACATTTAATAGAATTTCTAGGGCAGCTTTTAGCATCCTCCCATAAGATGCAAATAATTGGTTCCATCACAAAACATTGTTTGGTTGGAGCAACGAACTTCGGTACTTTTTTTTAATTAATGAAATTGAACTCCAGAACTTTGTTTCCTTGGGGGTAAAACATTGTTTGTTTACGGAGCAAAAGGTTGTTTTTCTTCTGCATAGTGGTTAAATACAATCGATAACAAAGGAGTTGAAAGTGCAATCATCTTTAAGCTTATATAGTAAACTCAAGTTAGCATTCACATGATCATATTTGTTTAGCACGGTTTAATGTGATTAGTCTGTCATGTTACGTCAATTGTTGGGATGTCCTGACCAGTATAGGCATGATCCTTCATCTTCGTGATGAAGATGACCATGTTATCTTTTGTTCCCGTTGTTTCCTGTTGCAGTGCGAGCAGCCTTTGGAAGCTGAGTTAAGTCATTTTGCATTGAGGGGATGGAGTTGGCACTCTATCATAGCCAGCCCGCTCCTAGTTGGCTGATGTTGCTATGGAGTCTTTTTTGGATCGCTCTGTGTGCATGCATCTAATCTCAGAGATCAAGCATTTATTTAGTTAGAGTAGAGTGTGCAAGTTTGTAAAAGTGGATCTTTCACAGGTTAGGGCTAGTCACTGTCTTCCAACTTTTCGAGAACAGAGAACCAAACTGTTAGTGTGACTGGGTTCTTCTCCAGCTGTTATTTTGCAGGAGCTACAACTTGACACTTTGTAACCCAAACTGCTTAATGAAATCCTATTACACGAAAAAAAAACATATATTGGACAAAGAACGCACATCCCTGTGGAATTTTTGTTGTCACAATATCTAGGTGGAGATTCACCACCCGCTGAAAAACATATATGACATCTATTTGTCAGTCTACTGGAAGAAGAATCTGAAACAAGTCCCCCTTTTCAACTTTGCTGAATCCATACTACAGTCTGCAAACAAATTCCTGCATGAGAGAACTTGTAGTTTGGAATAGGAAAATATGGGCACATATTCACTCACAACTCAAGCAATAAGTAACTTTAGATCATCATAAATGATGTGCTAGCAACTACTGAAAACAGAATATATAGCACTGTCCATCCGTTATCACCCTCCACACTGTTGCTGAATTCCCATGTAGCACTGTTTTGTGCCTCTGGGATGGGGCCAAGAATCCCAACCCAAATACACTGTTTTCGCGACAAAGATTTCGCTGCCCGATATAGATTGGCCGGGAAATAGTAGGACCATGTAAGAAATCAGTGCAGCCAATAGTGGGTGCATCTACACCTATGAGCCAAAGTGGATTTCCCCACATGCAGTTCATTTCTTCTTGTGCAAGCACAATACATGTATTCTGAACAAGAAATATACAAACACAAAGAAATGACCAATATATACAAAGTTATGAAGGATCAACGAACAAAACTAAAATATAATAAAAAATACACCTCAAGCAAAGACGCTTCACGTTGCTCTGGTCTCCAGTAGTGATGGTTGATTTTGTATAACAGGAGAGCGACTTCTTTTGAAGCAGGTCACTTGTGTTAAGCTAATCAGGACAGTCATTTTTTTTTGTCTAAGTGGACAAGTCCAAGCTGGGTCAAATAACCTATTTGACTAATGAAGAATGAAAATGGTAACAAAGTATTTTTGCTAATCCCCGTTCAACGAGACTTTCAGATACTTGTCTTGCGGCAAGGACATATCCACGCTCAGGATCGTGAACAGATAGTTTCTCTTCTATTTTATTTCCTTTTGTTTTCGTTCATCTTCTTCAGTTATGTAGTCCATGGGCAGAAGAGTCCGAGTCTTATAAAGAGGTAAACATTAAGTCTCCTCAAGGCATAAACATGGTAACATTTTTCACTCAGTTGACATCACTCTCATAATTGAATGTAATCTTCTTTCATAAAAGAACATGATCAATGGTAAATGTGGTGATCTATTAGATATTATACTAGCAACACTGTATGACCTGTACAAGGTGTACTCCAGTTATGGACCAAGATCACTGGCCTCCTGAAACAAGATTCTTCCTTAATTAATGAATGAGGCAAAGCTTTTTGTCTCCGTTTCAAAAACAAAAAAAAGATTCTTCAAGTAATTAGACAAATTTATTAAAAGGATTTACAACTGCACATATAAGTTTCAGAAACAAATTTGGATCTCTGTGGGTTGAAAGATGAACCAATTGCACTTAAATTGGATTTTGTTCAAGGGTTAAGTTCATAAGCATTTTTCTGACTGAACAATGTAACATATGAATAGAAAAGGGTTTACTTGATTTTCTTTACCACATTCTAAGACTGCACAACCTGTCGTTTTCTATTCATTAGTCATGATTTTCAATCTTAAGATGAGAGGTTAAGTAATATGTTCAATGCCACTCCAGTTATTAATGCATGAGCTGGCTAATTGCACGTCCATACATTCATGGTAAAACAATGAAAAGGAATGGGATACATGCATAAAATCCATTCATCCATACCATATACAGTATTAGGTTCCTTCCGTTCACAGGTAATAACCATACCGAGCCTTCAGAGGTATCGAAAAGATGCGTGATGTTAACACAGATGAGGTCAGCAGGGGTATCCATGTTGATCCGCTTGCATTCGTCTACCAACTTTTTCGGCACAACATCATTGTAGAGATTCACCACCTACTGAAAAGGTGTAACTGTGTGACATTTTCATCACTCAATATGAGAGGAATGCATCGGTGAATCTGCAGCATACCTGTTCCTTCTTTTTTCAACTTTGCTGAATCCCTACTACAGTCTGCAAGGAGAGAGCTTGTAGTTTCCAATGGGACACAAATCTGAACACAGATTCAGATCACAGCTCAGCATTAAGTTGGGTAGCCTACCAACCTCCTTCACAAATCAGAATATATAGCTCATCATCCTCCATAAGGTTCTGAACTGAAGCTGGAATCGGAGTCAACCTCCTTCAGAAATCAGAATATATAGCACTGTCATCACCCTCTATTAGGTTCTGAATTGAAGCTGGAATTGGAGGCATCTCAGTGCTGATGACACCTTCCAACATGCGAACAACTTGCCCCATCGACGGCCTATCGTTCTCCTCGTCCTGGATGCACCAGCAGGCGACCCTACAGGTGACATCCAGCTCCTTCAGATTAGCATCTCCTTCCAGCCTACCATCCAGCAGGCACAGAACCTCCCCTTCGTTCACCTGAGCAGCCGCGTAGAGTGGAAAATACCGATGGTTCCCAAATTTCATCCTCTCAGTGCTCCTTCTCCCCGAGATTATCTCAAAGAGCACAATGCCGAAGCTGTACACATCTGCCTTCTTAGTGATCGGCAACCCGGATATCCACTCTGGTGCAAGATAGCCCATGGTTCCTCGGACAGTGGTCAGTGCCGAGTTAAATTCTCGTCCAAGGAGCTTGGCCATGCCGAAATCAGCAATCTTGGGACAGAGTTCCGCATCGAGCAGTATGTTTTCGGGTTTGATATCACAGTGTATGATGCAGTCCTCGCATTCTTCGTGAAGATAGGCGAGACCCTTGGCAATGCCCAGCGCAATTTGATACCGAGCATTCCAAGTCAACAGACTAGACTTCTCTTTAAACAGATGAGCTTCCAAAGAGCCGTTTGTCATGTACTCATAGACCAGCAGCCTTTTGTTTGCTTTGACACAAAATCCCAAGAGACGGACAAGATTACTGTGTTGGATCACTCCAAGTGTCTGCACTTCTGTTCTGAATTGCTTCTCTGCTTGCCCGAGGACTTTGAGGTTCTTCACAGCGATGACAGCTGATCCTGGCATTGTTCCCCTGAAAACACTTCCGAATCCCCCCTCGCCGATCTTATCGGAGAAATTCCCCGTGGCATTTTTTATCTGTGCATAAGAGTAGACCACAAGAGGGCCTTCTACCTCAAACTTCTTGGAGGCAAATGAAATCCTCCTGAATCTCCATAGCAGCACCAGTATCAGTACCAAAGAAGACATGCCTATGAGCCCAGCAACCAATAGCGCGATTCCTCTTGTTTGTAAGCCCTTCTTGTTCCTGAGCTTGGAGCCCAAACGTAGGTAGATCTTGCTGTATGGAGGCCTAGCAGCCAAGCTCAGATTGTACAGGTTGTAGTACCAGAGCCTGCACCCATGGTCGTAGGAGTAAGCAACGCAGTAGCATTTGCTCCGGCAAGCTGTTCTGCAGTCTTCGTCGTTTCGGGCCACCTCGTCCTGGGCGTTGTAAGGTAGCCCTTGCAGCTTGTCCAACGGGGCGAAGGAGTCGTCGTGCTCCGTCTGGCCGTCGGACTCGCAGCTCAGCGGGAGAGACCTGGAGCAGCCGGTGACGAAGTACCCGAGCCCCCACTCGATCGGGTACGACGGCGCGAACCCGTCGACGCAGCCGCACTTCCCGGCGATGGAGCAGGCGCCGAAATCGCCGCAGAAGAAGCCGCTGGATTTGCAATCGGAAGGGAAGGTCCAGCGCGCGACCCAGCCGGCGGCAGTGCTGCTGTTTGCGGCGGGATCCGAGTCCGACCACCGCATCAGGCTGACTTGCCCCAGATGGAACTGCAAGAACTCGGGGCGGTTCGGGCTCTCCGGGTGGTTCAGCAGCAGCGAGCTGCCATTGTCCTGAGAGGACACCATCCAGTCCGGGAAGGTGCCGCGGTTGTCGTGCCCGTCGGTGGTGAGCACGAACCCGTTCCTCCGGCTCGCGTCGACGCTGAGGGTGCCGTTGTGTGAGAAACCCTTGAATGTCAGCGAGACGTTCTTCCCGGTGTCCCTGTCGAGCCCGAGCCTCGCGCCGGGGAGCATCGCGTCCCCGGGGCAATCGAAGCTCTGCCACAGCACCATGGAGGAGTTGCCCTGGTCCCTGACCACCAGGTTGCCGTTGTCGAGGAGGACCGCGACGGCGGCGGAAGACCCATTGCCGGCCGGTGACCACCAGAGGCTGGCTCCGCTCTGCTTGATGTACAGGCTGCCGCCGAACATCTCCAGCGACGTGGCCGGCAGATCGGTGACGACGACCCCGACCCTGTCCCCGAGCCAGAAGGTGGGGCTGTTGCCGAACATGTTCCTCAGGCGAACGCCTAGGTAGTAGTGGATGCCTTCGCCCGGGGAGAAGAAGCCCAGCTCGAAGCCGCCATTCTTGGAGACGAGGCTCTGGTTCCCGGAGATGCCCTCTCCTGGGAGGATGGTGTCCGTGGCGGCAGATGCGGCCAAAGAAGCGCTCCAACCGAGCAGGAGGAGGAAGAGGTAGGCCAGCGCCGCCGATTTGGTCGCGGGGATGCCGAGGTCGAGCGGACGCGCTGCGCCGCCGCCACTGGTGGGCATAACTTTCAGAGGAACGAACAGGGTTTCTGAACAGATCGAAGCAGCGCTCAACTTACCCCAATCTCCTGCTCCACCAATGGTGGTGGCGAACGCACCTCACCGCCGCCATTGCTACGCCGCCGGCTCGTCTTGCTCGCAGGTTTAGCAAGGGTTCACACTTCACAGTTCAGCAAGATTATTGGTCTCAATCATTGGTGGGCATAACCCGCAAAAAAAGTTCAGACTAGTTCTCAACTTGAGGTTGGCTGTTTGTTTGGATTGCGCCCTCAGTTCGGTCGTTCGATACCGCAGCTCCTGCTTTAATCCTTCCCAATCAGAGTGAACATTTATGCCGACCACCTTTCTTTGTTGACAAAATCAATCTTGTTCTTGAGACCGCCATAAATATCACTACAAATTTGATCGAAATTGCCCAGACGCTTCTACTTAACCGGGATGGCAACAGTGTAGGAAATGGCATGACTTCCCGTCTCCTTATCAAGACTTTCCTTCGCCTTCACACGGCTATGTCAACACACTTTCCCGTTCCTTGAGACCAAGCCTCGTCTCTCACTAGTCACTTCCTTCAGTTAAAATCATATGTGCAATGTCCAGTTTTAGTGATTAACGTACAGCTCACTTTCGTTGTTCTACGTCTTAGAACATGTGAGGAAGCTGGTTCAAGTATAGGTTCATTACCACACCTTTACATCTACTTACACTAAGGCTAATTTTTTAAATATAAATTCCTTTAATTCTAGAAATAATAAGTGTTTTTGGATTTTTTTTAAAATAATACGGCCTCGATGTGGCCGAAACCGATTGGGACTTATCAGCTTGGTCGAAACCAACCAGTACTAGTTGGCCTGGCCAAAGCCGATTAGTTCCATGCGTCTTGGTGTTGCCGATCACGAAAAAACACTTGCTGGTTTTGGCTTATCTCATATAAGCATATGAACCTATTATTAATGCATAAAAAATTTAAAATGTTTAGAAATTTGAAACAAAATTTCCCTTGTACTGCCGGACATTTTATATGCGTAAACAAATTTCCGAAAAAAGAACATTTTATGTGGCATGTATAGAAAAGAATAAAAATGTAACCTGACTAGTCGGGTTAGAGCATCAAAATTTGTCTTTTTACGTGAGACACAAAAACATGTTGTTTTTTCCTAAAAAATTGTATATGAACATAAAATGTCTAAATATGCATGTGAAATTTTTATTTCAGAATTTTTTGATATTTTAAAATATCTTTTCACATAACGAGTTCAAATGTACCGTGAGCCGAATAAGCCGGATTTCTGACTATTGTACTTCACAATATTTCAACCACATCAATCTCAAAATTTTGCGTTGGAGCGGCAAATACAAGTTATCTCCATGTGTGTGATATTTTGGCTTTTCATTGCCGTGGAGTTGGTCATTGTGGAACTACCAACTATGCTATTTTTAAAAATAATACATTTTTTATGAAATTATAGAAATAATACGTGATTTCAGAAATTTGTAAAAATAATACGGCCTCGTCCTGGCCCAAACCGACAGGACCTAATCAGTCGGATTAGGCAACGCCGATTAGGGCCTTTCGGCTTGTGCTAGGCCGATAAGTGCATGTCGGTTTGGACCAAGCCGAGGTTGTATTATTTTTGAAAATTTCTTAAATCGTGTATTTTTCAGGAATTTAACAAAAAATGTATATATATTTTTTTTAAATAGTACACTCCAGATGTTCAAGTACGCACAAATAAGCCTGATCACATGATAATTTCTATAAAGAAGTTCATATTTAGTTTCTCCTTGATTTCCCCAAAAGCTTCAAGCACCTGAAGATTTTTTCTTCACCGGGAACAAACATTGTCCCAACATAACAGCAACGAGATAGTGCGGGAACAAAAAAGAACAAGAGTGGCCTCTTTTGGACAAGTTCAGAGCATAATTAGAAATTTGGAACTGAAATTTTTCCTCCAAACAGATTGTGAGTGTTAAGTTTGTCACGAAAAAGTAAACAGTAAAAGATTTTATGTTTAGATAGATAGAAACTTTTCCAGACCCATTCAAAACTTGGTAGTGTTGGTTGATTCCCGATTAAAGAATTATATGCAATGATAGAAGAAAACTACTGTTTGCCCCAAATATAACTCCAAAGCACAAGTATTTCCTCCTGGCTTTAAGCACTAATATGTTCATATAAGTCTTCCTTTGAAAGAATTCATGATAAGCTTGTTGGGTGAGAGGCAGATGAAAAAGGTCCTCCAAGAATTCCTGATGAAGAACATGATGCATTGTTATATTGGAGTTTTTATCAAAGGAAACAAGATGTGGGAATCTTGGGGAAGAAAATTATCATGACAAAACGATCAGTCCACAAATAAGCCCATCCCACCCAAATTGCATCTTCCCTTTAATTTATAATAAAGATCCAAAAGATACATATTGGAATTCCACCCAAAACCTATATATGATTATCTTGGATGGTCCTGTTACTGTCACGTGTACCCCATATCAGATCACCCATGGAATATCCAGCCCGGTGAAGATTTTATTAAGTAACCGAGAGAGATTTTGTTTTGAATATCAATGCTCAACACCTTTTTTTATTCAGATAAAAGACATCACATGCTCAACTTTAAATTAATAAAGCTACATAGTCTTACAACACAACAGGATCTGCTAGGATACTAGCTTTACGATTACATGCTAGCACAAGGCTAAAAGTTTAGTCGCAATACTTTTTCTCCATGAGTACGCAATTGCGTACCTTAGTTTTATAGAAGGTAGAATAAAGTTTACAGAATGGTTGCGGACAATAGGAACCAGAACACCACCCCACCACACACACTCACCCTCTAATGTACTACTCTCGCGAACATGTTACACCCTCTGAGACCTGCCTTGTCCCAAAGATCTCACTCATCAAAGATCTGCTCCACCAATTGTACCTCCGAGAATTGTCTGGCGGTGTTGTCGAAAACCTTGGCGTTGCGTTGCTTCCATATACGCCAGGCGATCATGATGATGAACGTGTCAAAATCCTTCTTCTCCTTCTTCCTGAACCTCTTCCTGGCTATCGACCACCAGTCTTGCAGGCTGTCAGATTCCCTAGGTGTTGGAACATCCATAGCCATAAGAGAGAAGCATGGATGCCACACCTGCCTAGCGTAAATGCATCCCACGAGCACGTCGGAGCACTGAATGCATAGGACGGTTGCAGTCGGAGCACTATAAGCTTGATGGTACAACTTGTGCAGCACCTCCAAGGCATTGCCATCTCTAGTTCTAAACAGGGGCCTCCCTTGCTGCAAGAAGATGATCACTGTAAAGGTACACTCAGTGGGTTGATTACAAAACGGTTTTCAATGTTAAATTTGTTACAAACATGCCAGAGCGCCCAGATCACTGTGCTGCAAACAAAATCTAAATCAACCGTCTGGCCTTGCCAGGCAAGGAAACCACGCTATCAAAAAAATCATCAAAGTTCGATGGGTTCCAGGGAACATCGAGCATGAATCTACTCCGCTACACATAAACTTTGAAAGGGGACAAGCGGAAAATAATGTGAGAGACAGTTTCCACACACCCACGTAGGGCACACTTGCCATCCGAAGGACGCTGTGTGTGTTTAATGGTTAATCTGCTCACTGCATGGTAAACATCTTTTACCAGTTGGCATTTAAAGATCTTAAGATTTAGAGGGTAGAGAGGATTTCCAAATCAACTTGGCATATGGTGAGTTGGTTCCATAATCTTTCTACAAATCAAGGCAACCGAAAACTACCCTGATAGATCCAGCGTCCAACGAACATGATCAGTCTCCTCGCTACGATTTTCTGAACCAAACTTCCCCATTGGGCCAGCTCTTCTGGGCCAAAACAGCGATGTACATCTAGGTTCCAGTCGTCCCGAGCTAGAGCATGGGCTACTGAGGTCTTAGGATCAGTACAGATATCAAATAATCGGGGATATCACATAGCTAGAGGCTGGAAAAAGATCTTTACCCATTGCTCAAGACGAATCTCGAACCTAGCTTGAAAAGGTGTTTGATTTTGTTGATACTATGCCATAATTGCGAGCCCCTTTGGCCAGCCTCTTGGAAAAAATATTATTTGCATTTGCATTTTTTTTCCGGTAGAAGCTTATGCCAGGGATTGGGCATTTCACTTTCTTCAAAAAGCCACTAGATCCACTTCAACATGAGTGAAACATTAAGAATTATTGTGTTCAAAACACCCAAACCACCCTGGTATTTTAGTTCACAGACTTCCGACCAGGAAATCCGGTGGTACTTTATCTTTTCTCTTGCCCTTCCAGTAACAAACGTGCTAAATGTTTGTCGTACGTTGCATGTGTCGTCAGCCAGCATAAACAACCACATGCAGAAGATAGGTAGGCTAGAGAGGGAGGAGTTTGGTCAGAATGAGGCGCGCAACCTATGAGGTGAATCTATGTTGCCAAGGCTCCACGAGGTGTCCTACCATTCCCACCATACTTTCCCAATCGACCATGGTTAATTTCTTGTAGGACATTGGGAAACCTAGGTATGTCATAGGGAGGCTCCCCACTTTGCAGGTTAGGATGTTGGCCACTCTAACCTCACTTTTTAACAAGTAATCTGTAGGCCCAAGAGAATTTCAAAGCATATCACAAAATCTCAAAGTTTCTTTGTTACGTCGAATTCTTTCCAAAAGTTCAAAAGCTTGTGTAACAGTGAATTCCATAAAAGCTCCACCCGAAGTTAGATCAATTTATTTTTTATTATCTTGGTTAATTCCTCCATAGAAAATGTGTAAAACATACCATGGTGGTAAATCACGGTGGGGACATTTATTTATCATACCTCTATACCTCTTGTATGCCCTTACCAAACCTTCGCCTGAGCGGTTCTTGAAGATTTTAATTGCACGACTCACTCCAGCTAGCTTTACTTTGGGATAAAAGTGAGATACAAATTCTCCTTTCAACTTGTCCCAAGTACTTACCGATTCTACAGGGAAAATTATATACCAAGCAAGAGCAGTCTTGGTTAAAGATTAGCTAAACAATCTAAGTTTTAGTTCATCATCAGAATAACCTCTTAATTTAAGTGTTCAACATATTTTGGTAAAATAATCTAAATGATCATACGGTGATGAGGGCTAAGCCTTGATTGTGTGGCCCGATCTCATGAATTGACCAAGAACACGAGGGGAGAGTGACATAGGCATGCCGAACGGGCCTACCGAATAAGGTACCCGAGGTTATCTCGAGGCCCACGACCCGAAACTTTCAAGGCCCAGAAGCCTAGAGAATCTTGATAAGGAATATAGAGTTGTATTAGGAATTACGAATCATGTAACAATACAGAAGTCTCGGATGGCTTCTCGAAGTTTGTAACTTGTACGACACGAAATCCCTCGGCTCTTCCTCCTATATAAAGGGGAGCCGAGGGAAGAGAAAGGAATTGAATCTATTGTTAACACACACCCTAATTTCTTAGTCGAGCACATTTGTGGCTGAACCTTTGAGATCTACTTTCCCTCGACTTTCTACGAAACCCTAAGTCTACAATCTGTAGGCATTGACAAGTTAATAGCTTGTTAATTGGCATCGTCTATGGGAATTGGAGGCTGCAAGGAGGTGATCTCGATGGCATCATCAACATCATCAACGACAAGCAATACGATGGATGGAGGTAAACGGATCCAACCTGATCTCGACGAGTTTGTTCCTCACCCTCCCACCCGTTTGCATGCATATGTCGATCTGGAGGAGTCGACGGATATGATGTTCGGGAGTTTCCGCTTCCTTGTCGGGAAAGAAGGATTGCATCGTCTCGTGGCACCGATCTTTTCGGGACCGTTAGCGGCCGATTACGATTTCTCGGGATCATCAGCATCATCAATCGAGTCAGGCGACTAGGAGGTTTCGCCACCAAAGCCTCACCAAGCCCGCCGCCGGCGGGGGACTCACCGATCTGTTCGGCGACATGAATTTCAGGTCGTTCACATATTCCGATCTGGGTAGTGACCCGGAAAGCATCGACAACGTTGGCTTCACCAACTTCGACTTCATCGACAAATCTACTTCTATTAGGGAGGTATTCGCCGATCTATACAACGGTGTCACCGATCCTGAAGATGATGAAAACAAAACTACAATATATCACCAAATCTATGCAATCGGGGAAGCAAGCCGCCAAGAGGACGAAGCGTCAGAGGCTTTCGATGATTTGGGAAACCCATACATCGATCCCGCAGATCTTACGCATGGAACATGAAACAAATACATCGGGGCCACGCCGCGAGAAAAAATACAACTGTCACAAGAAGGTTGGCATAGAGCTCAGAGATCCATGAACGGTACAGAGCCAATGAATACCGCGGCTACACCGGAGGCGTTGCAAGCATATCAATATAAACTCGCTCGTGTTGGACGAGAGCTAGAAAAACAAAGAAAGTTACTCGACGAAAGAAGAGCTGCAGCTTCTGCGTCAAGTGCGTGTAGGGCCAACCTGAGTCGATAATCAGGAACTTCAGGAGATAGTCACAGAGACGCCCATGCAAGAGCAAGATCTCGATTGGCAAATGTGCCCGAGCATGAATGGGAGAACCTGATCCAAAACCTCGACATGTCCTTTATGTCGATAGACACGAGAGGGCACATCATCCCAAAAACTCCGGAAGCAGGATATATGGCAACACATGCCTTCATAATGGCATCTAAACCACCTCAGGGAGATCCCGAGGAAGCACTGTACTAGATGGCTATGGTAGGAGTCGGCGTTATGGGGGCAACGATAGCAGGTTCGAGCGCGCCACAACCCTAAAGTGCTCCACGAAGAAATAGTCCAAGGCAAAATAGTCCCCGACCCACTACGGTGGCGGCGCGAGATCCTCCACGAGAAGGTGATGCGAGGCACACGGTGACCCAAGCCCGAGTCGACAGAGCACGGGATGAGAGGAACCGTGAAAATATAACACGAGAACGTCGACACTCACCAGAAGTTAGTGAGGAGGATTTGTGCGGACTCCCTTGCTTCACCCGATGAGTTCGTAAAACTAATGTACCTTCTAGCTTAAAGTTACCTGACAGCTACAAAAAATTCGATCGATTGCAAGATCCCGAGGATTGGCTAGTTGATTACTTAGAGACAGTGAAGCTGATGGGCGGAACCAGGGCAACAGCCATGTAGAGCATTCAGGTCCACCTCAGCGAAGCCGCAAGATCCTGGATGAAGAAGCTACCGGAAGGATCCATCGACAGCTGGGAGACTTTTGAGGACTTGTTTGTAAGGAATTTCCGTTCCACGTGCAATAAACCTGCATCAATAGAGCAGTTAAGGACCCGCAGACAGAAGTCGGATGAATCAATGAGGATGTACATCCAGAGGTGGAGCATCATAAAAAAATCGGCTGAGAACGTGTCCGATGAAAGATCAATCGACGCGTTTGTTGCATGAATCCAAAGAAGAGATCTAATCGAGGAATTGGGAAGGTCCAAACCAAGAACAATAACTGACCTCATGGAGATAGAGAATCGCTGGGCTGACGGGGAAGATGTTGTTCATAACAAACGACAGAGGTCACCTGAGGAGAATCGCAACAGAAATAACAATCAAAATAGACGATGTTTTCGTCACTTCACAGATTATGACGGTCCCAGCCAAGTGGCGTCTGGCTTCCGAGGAAATAGTGGAGGAAATCATCGGGATGATTACCAGCAGAACAATGACCAGCGCAACGATCATAGAGATGCGCCGAGTTCCAGCAGGCAAAATAATCGGCCTAGGTTCCCAAGACCATACAACATGTCACTCGAAGATCTGTTGAACGGGCCATGCCAGATGCACTTCTACCTCGACAATGAAGGAAAGAGACAGTCGGGCCATCTTCAGAAGGACTGTCGAACTTTTCAAGCTCTGCGAAGATACGCGGAGAGCACCAACATGCAAGCAGCAAACAGGGGGTACGTGCAGGGGCCAAGGAGTGAAATTCACCTGCCACCACCACCCGCAATTACCAGCGCAAATCAACATCAGCTGCAACTTTCGGCACCTCCGGGCAATGACGGCAACTTCATATACACAACGGGAGCAGTGTCGATGATACAGAAAGGCAAACCCTCGAACAGAGCGCATAAGTTAATTTCGCGGCAGGTGTTCATGGCAGAAAAATTGCCTCCACCAACCATCGAGTACCTCAATTGGCCGGGACATGCAATAGGATTCATCCAAGAGGACCAGCCACTTTAGGTTCCACGACCAGGGCAGTCAGCTATGATCTTACCAGCGGTGATAGCGGGATTTGAGGTCTTCTGCATATTCATAGATGAATGAAGTAGTTTAAATCTCATATACGCGGATACGCTGCGGAAGATGAATATCTCTTTGGCAAACTTGACACCAACATATACGCGTTTTCATGACATCACACTTGAGAAACCAAATTATCCTCTAGGAAAGATTCTACTTGACGTACAGTTTGGAACACGAGAAAACTTCAGGAAGGAAAACATGGAGTTCGAAGTTATCGACTGGCCGTCACAATATCATGCTCTCTTGGGACGGCCCGCATATGCTAGATTCATGGATGTGCCGCATTATACATACTTTTTATGGAGGATCCCCGGACCCAATGGCTCAATCACAGTCAAAGGAAGTTTTGCTCTGGCAGATAAGTGCGACAAGGACTTTCACAAGCTCTCCGAAACCTTCGGGATGCAGGCTGAGTACGAAGCATCCAAGCTCACCACCAACTACGACGTGTTACCCAACGGAGGTAAATCCTTGCAAGATCAAGCTTTCAACACCTCCAAGAACTCTAAGGAAGTACAGGTCCACCCGATAGATCCAAAAAAGACGACATTCATCGCGTCCAACTTAGACAGTGCATAGGAAAGCGCGCTCGTCGAGTTCCTCCGTGAGCGCTGGGAAATCTTTGCATGGTGTCCAGCTGACATGCCAGGAGTACATAGGGAACTTGCCGAGCACCCCCTCAATCTAGATCCAAGGGCTAGACCAATTCGACAACCTTTGCGGCGATTCTCCGAGACAAACCGCAAAGCCATGCTATCTGAGATCCATCGGCTAAAAGAAGTGGGTTTCATCAAGGAGCTGCACACTGAGGTCACGTGGGTCGCTAACCCAGTGCTGGTCCCGAAGAAAAATACCGAAGTCCTTCGCATGTGCATCAATTTCACGTGTCTCAATAAACATTGTCCAAATGATCACTTCCCCCTCCCGAGGATCGACCAAATTATCGACTCCACGGCAGGTTGCAAACGTATTTCCTTCCTCGACGCATATTCTGGTTACAATCAGATCCGCTTAAAAGAAGAAGATGAAGTCAAAACAACTTTCATAACCCCTTATGGTGTGTTCTGCTACAGAATAATGCCCTTCGGGTTGAAAAACACGGGAGCCACGTATCAGTGGATGATGCAGAAGTGCCTCGCCATGCAGATTGGAAAAAATGTTCAAGTGTACATCGACGATGTCGTCATAAGAACAAAGCAGGGATCATCCCTGATCGATGATCTCAAGGAAACCTTCGACAACCTCGACAAGTTCCGTCTCAAGTTGAACCCGACAAAGTGTTCCTTTGGTGTTCTCGTAGGAGAACTCCTCGGATACTTAGTGTCAGCCAGGCGAATCGAGGCCAATCCAGAGAAAATACAGGCTATCTTGATGATGAGAAAACCAACCAAGCTTAAGAAGATACAGCAGCTGACTGCATGAGTCGCAACTTTGAGTAGGTTTGTCGCCAGGTTGGGAGAAAAAGCGCCGCCCTTTTACGCGCTAATCAAGCAAGGGGAAAAATTCGAGTGGAATGAGGAAGCAAACAAAGCTTTCGAGCATCTAAAGAGAACTATCTCGACATCACCAGTACTGGTGGCACCCCAAGAAAAAGAACTCCTGCTATTATACATCGCGGCCACACCTCAGGTGGTTAGCACAGTCCTCGTGGTAGAGCGAGAGGAAGAAGGGAAGATTCACGGGGTTCAGCGGCCAATACATTTCCTCAGCGAAGTTTTATCACCATCCAAACAGTGCCACCCGCAATATCAGAAGTTGGCTTATGGAGTTTTCATGTCAGCATAGAAGTTAAGACACTATTTTTCGGCACACCCGATTATAGTGGTCAATGGGGCACCTCTCTCAAATATACTGAACAATCCGGAAGCCACTGGACATGTCTCCCTATGGGGAATCGAGCTTTCCCCTCGGGACATCACATATGAAAAAAGAAAGGCTATCAAGTCGCAAATTCTGTCGGACATTGTAGGAGAGTGGATGGAACTCCAAAATACGGGACCCCCCGCCCCAGATCTATCGAGCACGTGGCATATGAATTTTGATGGGTCCAAGAGATTGGAAGGAGCTGGAGCAGGCGTAGTACTTGTTTCACCACAGGGCGACAAGATGAAGTATATATTACGGATGACCTTCCCCAACGCGTCCAACAATGAAGCAGAGTATGAGGCCCCGATTCACGGGATGAACATGGCAAAGGCGTGCGGTGCTACTCGCTTAAAAATCTTTGGCGACTCCCAGTTGGTGGCTCAACAGGTGATGAACAAGTGTGACACAGTTAATGACAACATGATAGCATATAAGGAGGTATACAATGAACTCGAGAAAACCTTCGATGGTTGCAAAGTTAATCACGTGAGCAGGCTCAACAACGACGAAGACGAAGTTTTGGCAAACATCGGCTCGCGGTGCCTTCCCATACCACCTGGATTTTTTTGGGAAGAAATAAGTGAAAGATCAACCAAACCGAAGAAGGTGCCGAAGCAGCCAAAGAAAAAGGAGAAATCCAAGAAAGACGCGGGGCTCCAGCAGCTCTAGAAACACATACATCGGAAGATGAAGAAGAACCAGAGGAAGTCATGATGATTCAAATTCCCTGGATGCAGGTTTATCTGGCGTATATCACGAAGAAAGAGATACCCGAAGACCCAGTTTAAGCGAGGCGAGTTATTCGACGATCCAAAGCGTTTACCGTGGTGAAGGGAGAACTATACAAATAAAGCATCTCAGGAGTATTGCAAAGGTGCGTCACACACGAAGGACATATACGAAGGAGTATGTGGCCACCACGCAAGCAGTCGAGAAATAGTAGCCAAAGCTTTTCGAGCAGGATTTTATTGGCTGACAGCAATAGAGGATGCAAAGGACATAGTGCGCACCTGTGACGCTTGCCAGAGATTTGCTTCAAAACCTCACTCTCCAGCAGCAGAATTAATGCCAATACCATTGGCTTGGCCTTTCGCACAATGGGGGTTTGACATGGTGGGGAAATTGCACAAATCCTGGCCAGGAGGACACGTGTATTTGCTCGTGGCTATCGATAGATTCACCAAGTAGATCGAAGCAGTACCAGTAACTTCGGCAGATGCAACATCGGCAGTGAACTTCATCAAGGGGATAGTTTTTCGGTTCGGCGTCCCAAACAACATAGTCACAGATAACGGAAGCAACTTTACCTCTCGAGAATACAAGGACTACTGCGAAGGCGTGGGCATCAAGCTGCAGTTCGCATCGGTGGCGCACCCGTGAACCAACGGCCAAGTCGAAAAAGCCAACGACCTCATCTGCAATGGCATCAAGAAACCTCTACTCCACTTGAGAAAGCGCGACACACCTGGGTCGATGAATTGCCCTATGTGCTGTGGAGCCTACGAACCACGCCGAACGCAGCAAGTCAAGAAACACTGTTCTTCTTGGTCCATGGAGCTGAAGTAGTGCCCCCGATAGAAATAGAACATAACTCTCACAGAGTCGTGGAATATGAAGAAGAAACTTCGTAGAAGGCGCTGGAGGATGATATTGATGCACTCGGTGAAGCAAGATATGTGGTGCTATCACGAGTAAGCGCGTACTAGCAGAACCTCAAAAATTACCACAGCCGACGTTTGTCTTTCGAAGTCAGACATCTAGTCCTTCGACTCAAACAAGATGGACACGAGAAGTTCAAATCCCCATGCTTGAGACTGTATATTGTTACTGAAGTTATTCCGGGAGGAGCTTATCGGTTGAAGGACAAGAAATCGGGCAAGGACGAACCAAACCCGTGGAATGTGGCGCAGCTACGACGCTTCTACGCTTAGAAGAAAGTTAATATAGTACCAACTATGTAAGCATACATTGTATCTGAGAGCTCGCAAGCTTTCAGACGCACTCTTTTCCATTCAGGGCACCAAGTGGGGCTGAAAGGTTTTTAATGAGGCAGACTTGCGATGCTGCAATATAGCATGGTTGAAATAAAAATAGTTATGGCATATACCTTTTCCAAGCTAGGCTCGGGGGCTCGAACCCGATAAATTTACAATATATTCGAATTCGACACACCTATCAACTTACAAGCCTTCGTTCCATGAAAAAACCTCGCGAACAATAAACATAGTCACGCCAGCCGAGATACTCGGGGGCTCGAAGGAAAAATCAAAACACAAGAATTTTCCTTGACTTTGCACAAGTCTCGCAATGATAGTTACAATATATACGACTTACAGATATATACAACTCTGCGTTTTGGCTCAAACCTAACACATCTGAGAGAAAAATAAAAAGAATCCCTATATCAAGCTATCTATGTTTATGTTCTCCCCTGCAGCATGAACATTTTGAGTGGAATCAGCGTATCGAAATTCCTTGAAGAAAGCACTATCTACCCGAAGAAGTTCGTCAACCATTATCTCGGCGACAGGGGATACAATCGCACCATACTTGTCAATTTTCACTCTTCTCTTCGACTCTTTGCGGTAAAAAGTGTTGACAACCGTGCCAAACTCCAACTTTGAATGGCAGATGTTCAACCAGATTAAGGACAACTTAGCACCATCAATCATCTGAGCCTTCACAAAGTCATGGATGCTACGCACATCCTTAAATTTACCCATAAGTTCAGGAAGGTTATTGGGCTGAGGGTTTCGAGGAAACATTGCATTATATACCGTGCCCAAGGTACTATTGCAGAAGTCAAGGAAATCCCGAACTGGGGCGGCTCAATCCTGAAATTGCACAATTCGGCGAGTGCGATCTTCACCTGCCCAGAAATCAATATCGTTCGCCCAAGCAAGTCGAAGAAGGGCCTCTCCCCGCGAGTTTAATATTTGTTCTCCGGCAGCAGCATCCATAAACGAGCCTGTGAGCAACATAAGGAAAAAAACAATATAGCGCAAAAAGGGATATGAAGAATATCAAGGAAGCAACAAGATAAAAGTAACGTCCCAGCCATATCCTGACTTGCATTAGTCATCAAGTCAAGCATATAGCTTTCACGTTGGGCAGATCACGAGGCGTTAACAGTCGCAGACTCCTTCAATTCAAGAGCCTCATGCGCTTGTCAAAGAGCAGCTTGCTCGTGATCCGAAGATTTGCGAGATTGATCCATAACTGTTAAAGTTTGTTTTTTCATCGCTTGCAACTGTTGTGCAAATCGGCCATCTCTTGGTGTATCGAGTCAGCACACGAGGAAATATCCAAGGAAACGTCAAGAGGTACTCTCATAGAATGAGAAGTAGCAGGAGAAGCATTGGAAGATCTAGCTCCAGTATAGTTATCAAAAAGCAACTGGAAGACAAGATAAAATCGACATCAATCATTCGACAAAGGAACATTTTTTCATTCATAGTCAGCACATTACATAAATCGAGTCCTTACAAAATACGTCTCCTAGAGAGCCCATACAAATCATCGGGAGCAGCAAAAGGCATCATTATCTACAAAAAAAAGGGTAAAGAAAAGGAAGGACGAGTTGGTATACTTGACCTCCGTCCGAGTAGTGCTAGCAAAAGCGGAAGACTTTGGATTGAGGAAGGCGATGAGTTTCTTCGAGAAAGCTTTGGTGTCCTTCAATAAAACCCTCCATTTCCCTGAGTTTAAGCCCTTGGGTGTACCAGCCTTCACCTAGTCAACTTTCTCGCCGCTGGCCGCGACAAGGGCGATGGTCCCTTTGACCCCAATCTTCAAGCTAGCTTGACAATAGGACAACGCCGGGTCTTCCTTCCCCAGAAAATGTTGGGCAAGCTGAGACAAGATCTCCGGCTGGGTATCGTTCGGGAAGAGTTGGGGAAGACGCGCTTTAGTGCAGCCCGTGCGGAAGAAATGCACGTATGCGCCAAGTCGCAGTTCAGCTCAAGAATATCAAGAGCGTCAATAAGATGATCATCGGATTCTTGGCTCAAAGTATACTGCTCACCCATTTTCCCTGCTGGAGAAAAGCAGGAGTTCGTCAACACCAAAGATAATTTAAAACAAGGAAAAAAGCAGAAGGTAAATGAAAGCACGGCTTACTAAAAAATCTCCGGATTGCGTTTCGAAGTGCTCCACTATACCTATTTCACGCTCGACTTGCTAGGACTCTTTGTTGCTCAAAGCGTCTTCAGCAGCTTGAAGCCTCTAGCGAAGACCTTCGATAGCGGCGGCATCCTTTTCAGCCTTCTTGCGAGCTGTCTCGCTGGCTTTGAGCTTGGCTTCCAGGTCATCGACGCGTTTCTCGGCACGCCGAAGTGCATCTGAAATAAAAAGGTTCGAGGACGCAGAATCAAGATAGGGATATGTAACATGTCAAGAGCAGCAAAGTTTTACCTCTTAAAGCAGCGGCCTCGTCAGGGAACCCGATAAATCGGGAGCCTAGGTTGACCAGCTCTTTCATCAAGGGCTTCAATAAATCGACAAGACAGAAAAACAACGTCAGGGGAGGAAAAATCTTTCGGGCTAAACAAAAAAGGAGACAAGGAGTGAAAGGAAACTTACATCCTCAAGGACAGGACCCGACGTAGTCCCAGTAGCAAGCTCATGTGTGCTACCAGCCCCGGTTTTCGCTTTCTTTGGCTTCGGTGCTCAGCGGCTGGGCACTAGAGTCGGCGCTTCTGAGTTATGCTGCGGGGAGGTGAAGCTTCTGAACCAACATGGCGTTCTTCAGAAAGAACCAGTGTATTGGAGGTGCTCGTGGGAGCTGGCCCATGAGCTTCGGGTTCTTCCTCCTCTTCCCCCCTCGTCAGCTTTGTCAATATAGCAGTAAAACAAAACATAAGGGAACCGAAAGGAAAAGAGATATGAAAAAACAAGAAGGAATAACTTACGAGCTGACGGCGTCAGTCATGGTGAAGGGGTCGAAGGCCTCTAGATCATCCGGAGAAGATTCCTCGGCAAATGGATCGGCAAGTTTGGATGCGCTAGAATCTTTGTCATTGTTTCTTTTTCTCTTGCGCCCATCCGGAGAAGTGGCGGGAGGAGGAAACACATAGTGTTCTGACTCTGTGTCTTTGTCAGAGGAACCCGCAGATCTTTGAGACCCAGCGGGTTCACTCTCAGGAAGGGAGGATTCTTGCGAGTCGTCGGCAACAACGACCCGCTCATCCACTTCCCCACCTTCAGGTAGTGGGGGAAGAGAGGAGAGAATTTGGTGGTTCTGCAAGGTACAAAGCAAGAGAAGACAAGAAAATCAATACACATAAGGGAAAACGACAGCAGTCAAAAAATAGGATATACATCTCGAAAGAAAGAACTTACTTCGGGAAGGGTGTGGCTGATGTCTACGCACGCTTCTATTCCTGTAGACAGTGTTGGGCCTCAAAGAGCAGAGGTTTGTAGAACAACAGCAAGTTTCCCTTAAGTGAATCACCCAAGGTTTATCGAACTCAGGGAGGAACAGGTCAAAGATATCCCTCTCAAGCAACCCTGCAATTACGATACAAGAAGTCTCTTGTGTCCCCAACACACCTAATACACTTGTCAGATGTATAGGTGCACTAGTTCGGCGAAGAGATAGTGAAATACAAGTAGTATAGATGGTGATAATATTGCAAGAAGTAAAGATGCAGTAAAACAGTAAACAAACGGTGCCAGAAAATAGCTTGCTGGCGTGGGAGGCAATTCTCTGTGGTGTAAACAAGGCCTAGGAATCATACTTTCACTAGTGGACACTCTCAACATTGATCACATAACTGAATAAACAAATACTACTTTCTCTACACTCTCTTGTTGGATGACAAACACCATTAATTGTGTAGGGCTACAAGAGCACCTCAATGCCGGAGTTAACAAGCTCCACAACATTTGATGTTCGTATTTAAATAACCTTAGAGTGCATGATAGACCATTGCAATTATCACAGAGTACTAACATAGCATGCACACTTGTCACCTTCGAGGCTATGAAAGGGGGAATAGATCGCATCAATACTATCATAGTAATAGTTAACTTCATAATCTACAAGAGATCACAATCATAGCTTATACCAAGTACTACATGATGCACACACACTGTCAACATTACATCATGGAGGAGGAATAGACTACTTTAATAACATCACTAGAGTAGCACATAGATGATATTCAACTAGATCACAAAGCTCATGATCACATAAAGATCACATGGGAGAGAGAGATGAACCACATAGCTACGGTACAGCCCTTAGCCTCGGGGAGAACTACTCCCTCCTAATCATAGGAGACAACAGCGTTGATGAAGATGGCGGTGGTGTCGATGGAGATGCCTTCCGGGGGCACTTCCCCGTCCCGGCGGCGTGCCGGAACAGAGACTTCTGTCCCCCGAATCTTGGCTTCGCGATGGCGGCGGCTCTGGAACTTTTCTTGTATCGTGGCTTATTCGCCTAGGGTTTTCGCGACGGAGACCTTAAGTAGGCGGAAGGGCAACCTCTGGGGAGTCCTGGTGGAGCCACACCATAGGGGGGCGCGCCCCACCCCTTGGCCGCGCCGCCCTAGCATGTGGGCCCCCTGGCTCCTCTCTGGTCCCTCTCCGGTGTTCTGGAAGCTTCGTGGAAAAATAAGGTACCAGGCGTTGATTTCGTCCAATTCCGAGAATATTTCCTTACTAGGATTTCTGAAACCAAAAACAGCGAGAAAACGAGAGCGGCACTTCGGCATCTCGTCAATAGGTTAGTTCGGAAAATGCATAATAATGACATAAAGTGTGTATAAAACATGTGAGTATCATCATAAAAGTAGCATGGAACATAAGAAATTATAGATACGTTTGAGACGTATCAAGCATCCCCAAGCTTAGTTCCTACTCGCACGTCGAGTAGGTAAACAATAACAAGGATAATTTACGAAGTGACATGCTATCATAATCTTGATCAATACTATTGTAAAGCATATGAGATGAATGCAGCGATTCAAAGCAATGGTGAAGACAATGAGTAAACAAATGAATCATATAGCAAAGACTTTTCATGAATAGTACTTTCAAGACAAGCATCAATAAGTCTTGCATAAGAGTTAACTCATAAAGCAATAAATTCAAAGTAAAGACATTGAAGCAACACAAAGGAAGATATAAGTTTCAGCAGTTGCTTTCAACTTTCAACATGCATATCTCATGGATAATTGTCAACACAAAGTAATATAACAAGTGCAATATATAGGTAAACATGTAGGAATCAATGCACACAGTTGATACAAGTGTTTGCTTCTAAGATAGAAAGAAGTAAGTAAACTGACTCAACATAAAAGTAGAAGAATGGCCCTTCGCAGAGGGAAGCATGGAGATTACTATTTTTTTGCTAGAGCTTTTCATTTTGAAAACAAGAAACAATTTTGTCAATGGTAGTAATAAAACATATGTGTTATGTATAATACATCTTATAAGTTGCAAGCCTCATGCATAGATTACCAATAGTGCTCGCACCTTGTCCTAATTAGCTCGGATTAACACGGATTATCCTTGCATAACATATGTTTCAACCAAGTGTCACAAAGGGGTACCTCTATGCCGCCTGTACAAAGGTCTAAGGAGAAAGCTCGCATCGGATTTCTCGCTTTTGATTATTCTCAACTTAGACATCCATACCGGGACAACATAGACAACGAGATAATGGACTCCTCTTTAATGCATAAGCATTCAACAACGAGATAAAATTCTCATAAGAGATTGAGGATTAATTGTCCAAACTGAAACTTCCACCATGGATCATGGCTTTAGTTAGCGGCCCAATGTTCTTCTCTAACAATATGCATACTCAAACCATTTGATCATGATAAATCACCCTTACTTCAGACAAGACGAACATGCATAACAACTCACATGATATTCAACAAAGGTGTAATAGTTGGTGGCGTCCCTAGAAACATGGTTACTGCTCAACAAGCAACTTATAAGAAATAAGATACATAGCTACATATTCTTCACCACAATAGTTTTTAAGGCTATTTTCCCATGAGCTATATGTTGCAAAGACAAAGGATAGAATTTTAAAGGTAGCACTCAAGTAATTTACTTTGGAATGGCAGAGAAATACCATGTAGTAGGTAGGTATGGTGGACACAAATGGCATAGTTTTTGGCTCAAGGATTTGGATGCACGAGAAGAATTCCTCTCAATACAAGGCTAGGCTAGCAAGGTTGTTTGAAGCAAACTCAAGTATAAAACGGTGCAGCAAAGCTTACATATGAACATATTGCAAGCATTATAAGACTTTACATCGTCTCCTTGTTGTTCAAACACCTTAACCGAGAAAATATCTAGACTCTAGAGAAACTAATCATGCAAACCAAATTTTAACAAGCTCTATGTAGTTCTTCATTAATAGGTACAAAGTACATGATGCAAGAGCTTAAACATGATCTATATGAGCACAACAATTTCCAAGTATCAAATTATTCAAGACATTATACCAATTACCACATGCAACATTTTCTGTTTCCAACCATATAACAATGAACGAAGCAGTTTCAACCTTCGCCATGAACATTAAGAATAAAGCTAAGAACATATGTGTTCATACGAAACAGCGGAGCGTGTCTCTCTCCGAAACAAAGAATGCTAGGATCCGATTTTATTCAAACAAAAACAAAAACAAAAACATACAAACGCTCCAAGTAAAGCACATAAGATGTGACGGAATAAAAATATAGTTTCACTAGAGGTGACCTGATAAGTTGTCGATGAAGAAGGGATGCCTTGGGCATCCCCAAGCTTAGATGCTTGAGTCTTCTTAAAATATGCAGGGATGAACCACGGGGGCATCCCCAAGCTTAGACTTTTCACTCTTATTGATCATATTATATCATCCTCCTCTCTCTTGACCCTTGAAAACTTCCTCCACACCAAACGCAAAACAATCTCATTAGAAGGTTAGTGCATAATTGAAAATTCATATATTCAGAGGTGACATAATCATTCTTAACACTTCTGGATATTGCACAAAGCTACTGGAAGTTAATGGAACAAAGAAATCCATCCAACATAGCAAAACAGGCAATGCGAAATAAAAGGCAGAATCTGTCAAAACTGAACAGTCCGTAAAGATGAATTTTTTTAGAGGCACTGGACTTGCTCAGATGAAAATGCCCAAATTGAATGAAAGTTGCGTACATATCTGAGGATCACGCACGTAAATTTGCAGATTTTTCTAAATTTCGTGACAGCAAGAAATCTGTTCCTGCGCAGTAATCCAAATCTAGTATTGACTTTACTATCAAAGACTTTACTTGGCACAACAATGCAATAAAATAAAGATAAGGAGAGGTTGCTACAGTAGTAACAACTTCCAAGACACAACAAAACAGTAGAAAAATAAAACATGGGTTATCTCCCAAGAAGTGCTTTCTTTATAGCCATTAAGATGGGCTCAGCAATTTTAATGATGATGCTCTCATAAGGATGAGAGTTGAAGCAAAGAGAGCATCAAAAAGCAAGTATGAAACAAATTTAAGCCTAACCCACTTCCTATGAGAAGGAATCTTGTACACAAATAAATTCATGAGGAGCAAAGTGACAAGCATAGGAAGATAAAACACGAGTAACTTCAAGATTCTCAACATAAAGAGGGGAAACTTAATATTATTAAGATGCATATAACCGTGTTTCTCTCTCTCATAATAACTTTCAGTAGCATCATTGATGAAATCCACGATATACCCATCACTTAAAACATTCTTATCATGGTTCATATGCATAAAAGTATCATTAATTTTGGCGTAAGAAGAGTTCTTCTCATTAATAGTAATTGGAGCAAGATTATTATCAAGAATTTGAACATGGTAAACAAGTTGCATACTAAGGGAATTGTTTTTAGCAATCCAATCATAACTATGACAAGTTTCATAAGGATAGTTATAACCTATATCATAGCATTCTTTATAATAATCATCAAAGATTGGAGGCATAGTGTCATCATAAGAAATAGAATAGTTAGCTTTCATAGTATGTTCATCTGTGACCATACCATCGTTGTTACTAGAAGGAGATGTATCAAACATATAATGATCAGTAGCAAAAGGAGTTTCAAACACCTCATCCCCAAGCTTAGAGCTTTCTATATCATTATGGGAGGAAGCATGGATAGTACTGATTCTATGGCAATTATTAACATCATCATTTTCAGAATTAGTTTCCCAGAGATTTCCAGTATCAAAACTAGTGTGCTCTTTCAAATCATGATCACTAATGTAGGTATAGGGCATAGGAAGATCATTGTACTCAGATTCATTATCATAATAATCATTAGGAGCAACATACTTACGGTTACCTATCGTTATCTCATACACGCGGGGATATGCCATTACCTCTTTCTCTTTAGGAGGAAGAGGCTTGAAGGGAGGCTCCTCCACATAACCTGATTTATTTCCAGAAACAATAGAAGAAACTTGGGAGGATTCCTCCTTTTCATTAATAAGTTCAAAACACACAGCGGTCCTATCATATTTTGGCAAAGTGTCATCTTCTAAAATATTTTGTATGTAAGTATTTGTACGGCAATTATCAATGCAATAAGAAAAACACCCACGCAGGACATCATCAATATCAAGATCACTCATATGTAACAAAGAGATTTTTCTTGATAACTCTTCACACCACAAAAATAAAGTAAGTTCATCATGCTGATTAGGAGTAATTTCATCATCACAATACAAATTTGCAACAATCATGGGGTTCGAATTATCATTGGAGAATCATTGAAAATTAAAATGATCCACTCTATGGCAAAGTTCACAAATAAAAGGATAGATGGCACAAACCTTTTTACCAAGATCATCTAGAGCCCTAGACCACTTTCTAGTTTTTTCATTCATATGATGGATACAATATTCATCTTTGATTTGATTAATTCCACAGGGTCTATGCATTCCACAAAAATTAACATGCTTATAAGAAATAACATTTTCAGAAGTTTGGGCATGTTTATTGCAATCATTAATAACAGTTTCATCCTTCATGCAAGTGTCTTTAAAAGGTTCATGATACTTATCAAAATTCTTCTTAGGCAATTCAAAATGAGAGGCAAAAGCTTTATAAAGATTTGCAACAACTTGAGAGTCAAGACCATAAGTAGCACTCATATTTCGAATTTTATCGGTATCCATAAAAGTTTCAATGCATTCATAATCATAATTTATACCGACTCTTTACCTTTGTCGTTCTCCCAATCTTCGGCGTTCTCCTCAATCCGGTCAAGAAGATCCCACCTAGCTTCAACCTCCTTGCTTGTGAAAGATCCCTCCAAACAGGCATCTAGATAGTCCTTGTGGTGTCCTGAAAGCCTTGCATAAAAATTATTAATAATAACATTACGGGGGAGCTCATGAATGGGACATTTGAGCATTAGTAACTTCAATCTCCCCCCTGCTTGGGAAATACTCTCTCCATCACGAGGATAAAAGTTATAAATGTAATTTCTATTAGTATGCACTTCATGAGGAGGATAAAATTTAGAATAATAGAGAGGTACAATTTCCTCCCAATCAAGAGAATGACTATTCTTCAGCAATTTATACCAATGCGTCGCTTTACCAGACAGCGAAATAGAGAATAGTTTCTTCCTCACTTCATCCATAGAGATACCTGCACACTTGAATAACCCGCATAATTCATGCAAAAACAGTAAATGATCTCCGGGATGGATAGTTCCATCCCCTTCATAGCGGTTATCCATAACACTTTCAATAATTTTCATGGGTATCTTGAAAGAAGTACTTTCAGTAGGTGGATTTAAAATATCACAAGCATCATTAGAGTTATCGCATATGGGAGATAAAGCATTATCAGAGCAAATTTTCTCCGGGAGGAACAGGTCAAAGATGTTATCGCATAAGTGAATCACCCAAGGTTTATCGAACTCAGGGAGGAACAGGTCAAAGATATCCCTCTCAAGCAACCCTGCAATTACGATACAAGAAGTCTCTTGTGTCCCCAACACACCTAATACACTTGTCAGATGTATAGGTGCACTAGTTCGGCGAAGAGATAGTGAAACATCACGGGAGGAACATTATCATTAGAGTTATCGCATAAGTGAATCACCCAAGGTTTATCGAACTCAGGGAGGAACAGGTCAAAGATATCCCTCTCAAGCAACCCTGCAATTACGATACAAGAAGTCTCTTGTGTCCCCAACACACCTAATACACTTGTCAGATGTATAGGTGCACTAGTTCGGCGAAGAGATAGTGAAATACAAGTAGTATAGATGGTGATAATATTGCAGGAAGTAAAGATGCAGTAAAACAGTAAACAAACGGTGCCAGAAAATAGCTTGCTGGCGTGGGAGGCAATTCTCTGTGGTGTAAACAAGGCCTAGGGATCATACTTTCACTAGTGGACTCTCTCAACATTGATCACATAACTGAATAAACAAATACTACTTTCTCTACACTCTCTTGTTGGATGACAAACACCATTAATTGTGTAGGGCTACAAGAGAACCTCAATGCCGGAGTTAACAAGCTCCACAACATTCGATGTTCGTATTTAAATAACCTTAGAGTGCATGATAGACCATTGCAATTATACCGAGTACTAACATAGCATGCACACTGTCACCTTCAGGTTATGAAAGGGGGAATAGATCGCATCAATACTATCATAGTAATAGTTAACTTCATAATCTACAAGAGATCACAATCATAGCTTATACCAAGTACTACATGATGCACACACTGTCAATATTACATCATGGAGGAGGAATAGACTACTTTAATAACATCACTAGAGTAGCACATAGATGATATTCAACTAGATCACAAAGCTCATGATCACATAAATATCACATGGGAGAGAGAGATGAACCACATAGCTACGGTACAGCCCTTAGCCTCGGGGGAGAACTACTCCCTCCTCATCATAGGAGACAACAGCGTTGATGAAGATGGCGGTGGTGTCGATGGAGATGCCTTTCGGGGGCACTTCCCCGTCCCGGTGGCGTGCCGGAACAGAGACTTCTGTCCCCCGAATCTTGGCTTCGCGATGGAGGCGGCTCTGAAACTTTTCTCGTATCGTGGCTTATTCGCCTAGGGTTTTTGTGACGGAGACCTTAAGTAGGCGGAAGGGCAACCTCGGGGGAGTCCTGGTGGAGCCACACCATAGGGGGGCGCGCCCCACCCCTTGGCTGCGCCTCCCTGGCGTGTGGGGTCCCCTGGCTCCTCTCTGGTCCCTCTCCGGTGTTCTGGAAGCTTCGTGGAAAAATAAGGTACTGGGCGTTGATTTCGTCCAATTCCGAGAATATTTCCTTACTAGGATTTCTGAAACCAAAAACAGCAGAAAACGAGAACCGGCACTTCGGCATCTCGTCAATAGGTTAGTTCCGGAAAATGCATAATAATGACATAAAGTGTGTATAAAACATGTGAGTATCATCATAAAAGTAGCATGGAACATAAGAAATTATAGATACGTTTGAGACGTATCAGTGGCTACCACTAAATGGCTCCACGCGACAGGATGAAGGGACTTCATGGTTTTTGTTCAAGGAGGTGAAGCGGCGGACGAATTTCTCCAAATCCTTCACGGAAAGATCATAAGAAATCCGTTCGGCATCTTCAGCGCAATGAATACATCCAAAGAGGATTTTTGCGAGCCTGCAGAGGCTGCACTCGAATCCGAAGGAAATATGCAATGATTTGCACACCCGACAGTTCTGCCCCGTCGGTATTTTGAAGTTCGGGTAATCAGGGCATCAGTGGCCGCTTTTTCTTCGGCTGTGGCCTCCCGCATCCCAGGACTTGCGCCTCTGAATTTCTTCGGTACCGTCAAAGGGCGCAAGACCGTATTCTTGGGCGGAAGAAGACTCATCCTTTATGTAAAGCCATTTCCTGCGCCAGCCTTGGACGGAGTCGACGAACTTCACATCAAAGTAGTCGACATCGGGATGGGCGCAGATGCAAACGCCACCCACGTTGTAGATGACGTTCTTCGATTTGTTGCGCCGGAGAAAGAAGATGCGTTTCCAGAGGCCCCAGTGAGGGTGGATGCCCAGGAAACACTCACAGAGGGTGATAAAGATGGATATATGGAGAAGGGATTTTGGGGTCAGCTGGTACAGCTGGATCCTGTAAATAAAAAGCAAACCACGAAGGAATTCGTGGACAGGAACAACTAGGCCACGAGTGAGGAAGTCGACCAAAGTTACCCGGAATCCAATGGGAGGATGAGGAGAGCTCTCGTCTCCGGGCATCTTCATGGCCTCCTTCTTCAGCAGCCCCATCTTCTTCAGGAGCTTGTGGTCTTGGGCGGAAAGCATCGACCTCTCCCAGACGGAGATCTTGGCTTTCTCCATGAGCTTGTCGGTGCCTGGGGCACGGTTCTTGCACTGCTTGGTGCACGGAGCCATGGAGGGCAATTCGGTGGAGAAAAAAGGGAGAAGAAGGAGAGTGCGTGCGCGAAGAGCTCGAGAAGCAACAATGGCGGAGAGAGAGAGAGAGGAGTTGTGCGGCGCAGCGAAGGGGATGAATGAGGAGTAAGAAGTGAATTTATAGGAAGAAGACGATGCGTCCAGCCGTCAGATGAAAAGGGGTAGAGTTCCGAACCCTACGCGTGTCAAAAGGGTAAAATGGTCTTACCGCTCCATTTTTACTGAAGGGAAGTTACTTCGCGCGTGCCGGGAATTCCGGAGTACGTGGGCGCCCCACTTGCGCGACGTGTCGATGGTGTAGAGTTTCAGACCCACGACCCAGCGGGTTGACAGGAGTCGTGGCTTCCCAAGGTGGGCGTACGTGGCTATCGTCAGCAGCGACGTCATTCAAGAAAGCTTCGAGTGGTGGAACAAAATATGGCGACAAGAAAACTTTGAGTTCTAAAAAAGTGCATGGTTAAAAGGAAAAAACTTCGAGAGCCTATGATCAGATGCAAACATCTGTTCATATGCTCGGGGGCTACTCTTATCAGAAGTATTTTTATACTTCTGATAAGAGGATGAGGTGAAAGAAAAAATAGAGTTGGCCAAAGTAGCAAAAGTTGAGCCTATAACCAAGTGCAAACACTCGGCTGTAGCCTCGGGAGCTACTCCCATCAGGAGCGCTGGTCGCGCACCTGATGAAATACGAGGAAGAAGAAAGAAGAGAAGGACAAGACAATATAGAAGTGCAGACGAATAATTTTTATCATACATCTTCGAGTTACACATAACTCGTCATGTACTCCTATCAGGAGATCAAGATATTGTCATTAGACAACTCGAAGAAATTTACAATTCCAGCAGCCGACAAAGGCACTCGACAATATATTCTCAGAGTGCGCCTGCCACGATAAAAACTCTGAATGCCGTAACCGAAAAGAGTTTACGAAGATAAGTCCCAAGGATCCGTCATGTGTGGCGTGGTATCGCACCCGAATGCGCTCTCTCACTTTATCCGTGTCAGCAGATGCGAAGAAAAATCCTAGCGGACGCGTTAGGTACTCGATAAAACATAGCTGAGATTCGGTTCACGGTAAGACCTTAAGAGGCGCGTGTCAAATTACGCTAGTATCCCGAGTTCAAGTCCAGGGACTTGAGCTTGAAGTATGTTTATGCGGGTTTGCCACAAGAGCAGTTAACTGGTACCTTATCCATCAGAAGAACCAGCCCCATCTACCAATATCCCTGCACAAAATAAAAGATAATCAAAATATTTGACTCTATGATGTATAAAAATACAACTCGATTCTACGATGGAGATTTTACTTGATTCTATGATTCAAGCAAAATCTCGGGGGCTACTGACATAGGCATGCCGAACGGGCCTGCCGAATAAGGTACCCGAGGTTATCTCGAGGCCCACGACTCGAAACTTTCAAGGCCCAAAAGCCCAGAGAACCTTGATAAGGAATATAGAGTTGTATTAGAAATTACGAATCATGTAACAATACGGGAGTCTCGGACGGCTTCTCGAAGTTTGTAACTTGTACAACACGAAATCCCTCGACTCTTCCTCCTATATAAAGGGGAGCCAAGGGAAGATAAAGGGATCGAATCTATTGTCAACACACACCCTAATTTCTTAGTCGAGCACCTTTTCGGCTGAACCTTCGAGATCTACTTGCCCTCTACTTTCTACGAAACCC